>NW_027532603.1:762530-856828 GCF_008692635.1 Crocuta crocuta
TGATCCACCCCCCCCAGCGGGGCCATGGTGAGAAGTGGTCAGACTCGGGTGTGTTTGGAGGTGCAGTCAGCTCTGGAGCAGGGAGACAAGAGAGCAGTCTCCTATGATGCCTTAATTTTTGGTCTGGACAGCGGGGTGTACGTGGGGCCACTGACTCGGGGATTGCATCAGATTCAGGGAAATGGGAATCACCAGCTCTGCTTTGGGCATGGTAGATGTGGGGAGTCTGCAGCTGGAGGGCAACACCAAAGAGCTGTATCTAAGACTCCCTTGCTCCTTCTGCAATCAGCTTCCTCACTGGGCATCCTATGGCCGCCATCTTGCTCTGCACACCCATCCTTCACCCATGAGCGAGAGTTAGCCATTTAAACCACAAGGCAGACCAAATCACCCGCTGTGTTAAACCCTCCAATGGTTTTCCATTGCACCTAAAATCTTCCAAATCTCCCCCTGGCCTGTGAAGGAGTAAGGGCCCCGTGGTCTGCTGCCGGCTCCCCCCTCATTGCCCACTAGTTCAAGGGCCCCAGCCTCACGGCCTCCCGCCTCCCGCCTGTCTCTCAGACACCTCAAGTCATTTCCGCCTGGAATGCTCTCCCCCTGCATCTTTGCAGAGTGAACTCCTTCCATCCAGGCCACCCAGGCCCTTCCTCAGCGCCTGGTCTAAAGCTGTCTTTCTCTCCTCCCCTCCTCTCTTCCATCTCCTTCATAGTGCTTGGCTTGAAGTTATTCTTAGTCACTTGTGTGTGTGTTTGTTTCCGTGTTTGTTTATGTCTCCCCACCCCCATCGACTCCCCATCCCCAAAGTGCAGGAGCAGAAACTCCATCTGATGTGTGCCCCCCACCCCCGCCCAGTACCTGCATGATGATGCAGGCACCCCCTAGTTGGGGGTCCGTGGAGGCTGGTCCAGCCTCACCAGGCCTAGAGTCACCTGGGTCCTAAGGGGCTGGGAGAGGGTGGCCCTCCCACTCTGTGACCAGGCCCGTAGCCAGGGCTCTGGGCCTGTGTGTGTCCCACCATTCTGAGGATTTCTTCCTTCTAAGCAATAACCCAAAGAGCCTCTTCCTCAGCAGTGGGGCCCTCACAGGCCAGGGTGGGCCTTGGGGACCTCAGTTCAGGGTGTGCTCCCGCTGTCCCCAGGGCAGGAGCCAGAGTCCGAGCAGCAGCAGGAGGGATGGAGTGGTGATGGGGGGAGATGGAGAGAAGGAGGAAGAGGAGGAAAGAGAGGGAAGAGGCCAAGGGGCTGAGCAGAAGGTGGGGGAAGCAGTAGAGGGAGAGGAAGGAGGAGGGAGGGAGAGGAGGAAGAAAGGGATGGGGAGGAGGGAGGAAGAGGGAGGATTCGGCCTTGGCTGTGGGACCTGACTGTATCGACTAGCCTGCCTGGGGGCCTTACCTGCCTTTCCTTTCAGGGAAGGGCAGGCAGGACACGCATTCACCTCCCCTTGACCTCCCAGAGCAAAGTGCTTGCCAAAAGGGGAGGTGGAGGAAGGGGTAATAAAAATTAAATTAAAAAATTTTTTTTAAGTTGGAAGAACAAATTATTTGGAGACGAAGCAAAAATATCTGTGACATACCGAGCACTGTGTTAATGACAGCCCGTGTGGGAGGATAGTTTAGTCATATTTTTTCATTTTCTCTTCCCCGGGGAGCTGCGTTCCAGTGATCAGGCCCTGATATCAGATTGGCATGTTCCCTAAATCAGACACCTTCCCGGATTATTCAGCGGAGCGATGAGTCAGGGGGCTGCCGAGTAACCCCTTCTCCACAGGGCCCAGCGGGTGGGCAGGAAGCTTGGGAGGAAAGGCTGCCAGCCTTCCCCAGCAGGACCGTCTGAAGGGAGGGGAGGCTCGAACCCTCGGGGGCAAGGATATGACGAGTCCCCCATCTGGGGCTGCGGCAAGTGTGGAAAAGCATTTCTTCGAAGGAGGCCTGGTTCAATGCCAGGAGGAAGAAGTTCAGGAAGCCGTGGTGGCATCCCCTAAGAAACGGGCACTTCCGGGACTGAAGATAAAAATAATGAGGATAATTTTCGGTGACTCCCAAGATGTGGGTGCTTACACTCCCTGGGGAATGGCCAGACGCTCCTCACACGTCCCTTCCTTTCTCCTCACAACGGCCCTGGCAGCAGGTGTACCAGCCAGTGACGGTGGGGGAAGCAGAAGCTCAGAGAGGGGGAAACAGGCTCAGAGAAGCAAAGCGACTCCCCCTCCCAGAGCAGAATTTGAACCCAACTCTGTCAGGTTCCAGAGTCTATCATCTCTCTGCATAGCATGATGGTCAAGAGCTCACTCACCTTCTGTGTTAAATGTGGTGAAAATATAAGACTTAAGCACTGGGAGGCGACCTTTTCTTGGCTCTTTGCCCAGGAGATGTCAACTCGCTTTACCTCCTATTTTATACTTAACACCACGCTACGTATTCCTGGAAACCAGGAGGGAGCAAGCATGGCCTTTCTTGTTTTACAGATGGGGAAACTGAGGCCCAGAACGAGGAGGTGACCGGGCCTGGGATTGCAAAAGCTGCACCATGCTGCCCGGACCCGACAGAGCTGGGCGTGAGTTGTACTCTGTTACCAGCTGTCTGGCATATATTTAAAGTTTTGATCTCCATTTCCCTACCTGTGAAATGGGAGGAACGAGAGCCACTTCTGAGGCCGACTGGTTTTAGTCCATTTGAACTCAATAAATTGTGTTTAAAATGCTTTGCAGGGGCGCCTGGGTGGCTCAGTCAGTTAAGTGTCCGACTACAGCTTGGGTCATGATCTCATGGTTCATGAGTTCAAGACCCACGTCTGGCTCTGTGCTGACAGCTTAGAGCCTGGAGCCTGCTTTAGATTCTGTGTGTGTGTGTGTGTGTGTGTGTGTGTCTGCTCCTTCCCTGCTTACGCTCTGTCTCTCAACAATAAATATTAAAAGATTTAAAATAAAATAAAATTCTTTGCAAACTCTAAAGCGTCATGCCCAAATGGGGTGTGGCTCTCCCTTTGTGAGCAGCGTCATCAAATGCTTGGCGGCATGGGCATTCAGAAGGCTGAGGTCCAAATACCGGCTCCTTCACTTATTAGCTGTTAAACCGTGGACAAGCTACTTAATTAATCTCTCTGTGCCTCAGTTTTACCTTCTCTAAAGTGGGACGACCATCAGTACCCTCCTCATGGGTCGTTATAGGGATTAAATGCATTTACACAAGCGTCAGCGGTCAGAGGGTTCTGTCAGGCAAGAAGCCAGAGGTTAGCAAGGACACTTGTGACCATCTTCGCCACACCGCTCCTACGACTGTAAAATCCTGGAGGAGGGCTGGCTCTGTCTCGCACACTGTTGCATCCGCAGCGCTGAGCAAGCAGGGGGCCAGAGCAGGTGCACCAGCTAAGCGTCGGTACAGTCACTCTGGGGCTTTCTTAAATCCTTGCTGGCACTTGGGGTTGGTGGGGTTCCTGGGGGTTACCAGCTTCTCAACTGGGACAATCAAGCAATTCCACTGCACAGAAGCCCCCAGCCTCAAGGCCTGCCCCCTGGTGGTCGTCAGAGCCTAGAGATGGAGGGCGGGGGCGATCCTCGCTGTCGTCCTGGGTTTGTTCCCTCCTTAGTCTCCTCACCCAGAAAACTGGAGGTGTGTGGCCATCCGCCCTGGGAGACCGTGGCCTCCTGAGGGCCAGGACTGTTTATTCATCACTGGGCCTCTGGGGTCTGGCACGCCTTCAGTTTGTATTTGGTGAAATGAAACCGCTTGAGTAGAGCGGCACCATGAACACGAAGTGTGTGTTTTTCACTCGGTCATTTACTGAGTGTGCGGCTTTACCTCATAAACAAAGCCTGGGCCTTGCCCTCCAGGAGCTCAGAGTCCTAGGCGAGGGGTCAGGCGGGACAGGAAGAGCGGAAATCACAGTGTGAGGGTGGAGACAGCTTCTCAGAGGAAATGAGGTCTAAGCTGAGGTCACGGCCAGGAGCAGAGGTGGGAGTAGGGGACATGCTCCAAGCCCTCCCAGGAGACACACAGCCCACGCGGGGGCAGGGGGCCAGCACCCAGCCGACATGGTGATCCCCTGACTCCTCTACTTGAGGGCCAGGATTTGCCAGGGGTTCAACACCATCTCAGCTGTTAGTTCCCCTGGGATCAGTGGTGCCGGCTGTCACACTAGATCCAGGGGGTGGCACGATCCTGTCCCTTCCCCACTAGGGGCTGTGGTAGGAGTGCTCTCCCTCACTCCAGCCCCCCAGCGTTAGGGGCTCAGGGCTCCACGCTTCTCCCGAGGGGCTTGTAGCCGCTAATCTGCCTGTGTCAAGGTCACTATCAAACCTTTGCTCAGCATCTTCCCTGCCTTTGGCCCAGTCTCTGGAGAACGCCACAAGCCCTGACTGCCTCATCGGTAGAACAGGGGTGCTCACACTGACCCTTCAGCTCGCTCTTGTGAGGACTAAGTAAGGCACGAGGCACAGGGGCACAGGGGGCCCTCTGCAAATGTTAGCCCCTCTCCCCTTCCAGCCTCCCCCTCCCTCCCTTTTTGCCAGTGGGCTTCCATCTAAAAAAGCCATTATGTTCGGTTTCGGGGTTTCTTGGCCTAAGGCGGGGGCTGCGGTGGGGGGGGGTCAGGAGGCCCTGGGCCTCTGACTCTGGCTCCAGGTGAGAGGAGCAATGTGTATGCAGAAAGGTTCACCGAGCTCCCCGCCAACCACACCCCCTGACCCAGCCCCTGCAGCATCCTGCTTCCTCGCCCAGCCACGGTGGGCCCAGTGCAGCGGGAGACGGAGTCCCATGTGCTGTACAGAGCTGGGAAGATTGTTTTCAATGTCCCCTTAGAACGTGTGTGAGCACACACGTGTGCACGTGAGTGTAGATGTGAACCCACGTGCATGGGTGAGAGTAGGGTGTTGGCAGAGGAGGGCAGAGGGGACTGGAATTGCTGGGCACCTCCATGTCAGTCACTTGGCCATACAGGGGTGTGGGGAAGGGCTTAGAAGGAGCCGTCAGGGACTGCATCACAGGCTCCGCAGGAGTCCCCTCGGGGACCACCACACCCATGCAAAGTCTCCCAGAGACTCTTCACCATGGCCCAGCGGGGGGTCAATCGGGGCCATTGGCAAGGCTGCTGGTCACCTCACTCAGACCTCCTCCAGTCTCTCCCCAGGACCTCACTCAATCCTCCCCCGCACTGCTGCCTTGTGTCACCTGCGGCAGGAAAGAGAAGGCCTTTATTTCCCCTTGAAACCTGGGCGATGTGGAGTCTGAGAGGCAGGTGCGGGTACATTTCCCCAATACCTTCACCCCTCTCCCCTCCCCCAAAGAGGACTTTAGGGGCCAACTGTGCCGAGCATCCCTGTGCACGAGACACTGTGGTCTCTGCAGGGGCCCAACCAGAACGCCTGCTCTGCAAACTAGCTACAAACATGAGCTGGGAGAGGGGGCGCCAGTTTCCTGACCCGCTGAAGAGAAAAGAGAAGACCCAGTCTTGCCACTGAGGAGCTTTGTGACCACAGGCAGGACACTGAGAGTCCCCGAGTCCACTTCCTCATCTGTAAAATGGGGGACATAAGACTCTCTACCTCGTACACCACTGCATGCCTGGTGCCTCCCTAACGGTGCTTGCTCAAAACTGCTGGCTGAAGGGACGCATACATGAATACAGAAGGGTTGTTACCAGGGGTTAAATGAGATGAGAGCAGTAAAGCATTGATCACAGTGATGTCACATATTCAGCATTCAGTATAAGGCAGTTACTACTGTTCGCTCTGATGTGGAAGCAAGATCTTACCCTTCAGTCAGACTGGTCCCCAGAGCTGATAGGAAGTCAGGTAATTAAGGCTACATGGTGACACGCCCAAAGAATCCAAGCAGCTGCCCCTGGAGTCCAAAGGGTGATATGTTGTATTCCATTCCGCTTATTTTAACAAGTTTATACTGAGTAGAGTTTTATGCCCAGAATGGGGGAGCTCCTAGGTAAGATACAGAAGCATTACGTCAAGCTACCCTCCTAAAGGAGTTCCCTTCTCCTCGGAAGGTGAAATCCACGCTCATTAGCATAAATGCCTTCCAGCCTGCACCAAACACTCAGATTGTATTCTCAAGGCCAGTGTAAAACTTTCCTGCAGGTCTTCAGCAAATAACCACAGCTCTTCTGCTGTGCATCGGCAGGCCCCTAGCTATGCATTAGGGATATGGAGATAAACACTGTGAATTAGAGGAGCGGTTCTGGGGTTGGAGAATAAGATCTCATAAAAATGGGCCAGGACAATAAATGCTAAAACAGAGCACTGAATGCAGAGCCCTACCTCTGTGTGGCGCGGGGAGGCTCCTTACCAATACTTCCTGGGGACGGGGCGAGGAAGAATGCCTTCTCTTCTCTGGGAGATGTGCTTATAAAGACCCAGCAAAACCTGTTGACCGAGGGCCCCAGAGCCTCAGCCCGACCTCACCCTGCTGGAAGCTCAGAGAACCACACTGTCCTTGAGAGCAGCCAGTGCCACTGTGGCCTTACCTCCAGGTCCCCAGGAGCCCTGTGCCCCATGAGAACGCAACAGCATCACTGCTAGAAGGCAGCTGAGAGATCATGGAGTGACGGCAGAGCCCCATGGAAATGAAGGACCCTAGGCTACTCCTTTAGGCAGTGGCAACACTGAGTAAGATATGTCCTGATGCTCAGGCCACTGCTTGGGTTTCTAAAGCAAAAAGACACTTGAGCACCTGTCAGACACAGCAGATACATGAGGGGTGGTGGATGCCCACTCCCAGTACCTATCTGGTGGGGCCTGAGACAGGCACAGGACACAGGTTAGCAGTGGGAGTGGACCCAGGCCTCAGGGCATCTAATATGTGGGATACCTTGTACTACAAGTCAAAGAATCTAGGGCTCAGGGATTAAAGGAGTGAAGAAAGAGGAGGTGAAGGGGAAGTGACTTCATAAAGCACCTGTTCCCAACAGCAACAGCCCTGCGGTTCCACCGGAGCCTGGAGTGACAGACAGCAATTTGGTGGGCGAAAGGCACCATGGGACACAAGCGAATGAGGATGGGAGACAAGAGGAGTGGCTAGGACAGGCCCCCTTTGCCGTGCCCGCCGCTCCTGGGCAGGACTTGGACCTGGCACCGCATTCTTGTTCAGAGACAACTGGCTCTACTCCTACCCCTGTCTCCTCACCACTTTGTAATTATCGCAGTTTGTGAATGTGCCTGTCTGTGCTCCCTGAGCATCAAAGCCCCCAAGACAAGGGCCCGTGTGGTTCACAGCCAGCGGTTCAGAGCACTGGGCTCAGGAGATCCTTTAGATTCAAGTCTGAGCTTTGCCAGGCACTTTCCAGCATGATGTCCCCGGGGCAAGTGTAACCTCTTGGATCTTTAGTTTTCTCATCTGCAAAATGGGATTAATGCCTCAAGGTTGTTGCGAGGCACAGGTTAAACACACTGGTTCCAAGCATCTAATATAAAGTCTGGAATCGACTAGTGCTCGGCAGATAATGTGATTATCTACATTTACTCGTCTGCCCGTTTCCAAAACACTATTCAGAGAGTAGCAGAGTGCTTGGCAATAAATATATTTTAAAAATTTTTTAATGTTTATTATTTACTTTCGAGAGAGACAGAGCACGAGCAGGGGAGGGGCAGAGAAAGAGAGGGAGACATAGAATCTGAGGCAGGCTCCAGGCTCTGAGCTGTCAGCACAGAGCCCGACGTGGGGCTTGAACCCATGAACCGTGAGATCGTGACCCGAGAAGAAGTCAGACGCTTAAGAGACTGAGTCACCCAGGTACCCCGTATAAATACTTATATTTAAAGATATGTGTTTGCACATGTAGATATATAAACACATTACATATATATATATATATATATGCTTATGCAGAGACATAAGCATCAGCTGCAGTCTCTCAGAAACAGACACTTGATCGCCCGAATGAATTCTTTACCCAACATGTTTTGGAGCCGGACTGGGCTGTCCAGAGAGCGAGGTCGGACACTTTCTCTGTGGCACCACACTTGGCCTGGCTCACTGTCTCTGAGAGCCTGGTGACCATCAGAGCAGGGGAAACACAAAAGAAGTGCCAGTTCCAATACTTGGAACTTCTACGGTCTCCATTGGTGCCTACTTATTACCACCAGATAAGAGGGCAGAAAAGGCCGAGCAGGTGGCTGGGGTGGGGGGTGGGGAGATCCCGCAACATGAATGTAGCCGGGGAGGGAAGATGTTCAAAATATCCTGGCTCACATAAAGCTGAGCACCCAGGAGACGGCATCCATTCAGTGCCCTGCCCGCCCCCCCCCCAGACACCCCTTCCCCGGGCGGGCTGCGGTTCAGGCCTCTGAGGGCCCCTACTTTCCGAGGCTCAGAGTGACACTACAGAGAAAAGCCTCCAGTAGACAAGCCATTGATTTCTGATCTGTCTTTTCACTTGCTCATTAAGCAGCATGGTCATTTGCATCCACGGCCATGTTTGAGCAAAATTTAAGCGATGATGATGGCCATGGCACTGAAGTCCTCATCTGGCACCCCTGACATCACTGAAGAATGCCAGTCATCCTAGATACTCCCCACACAGACTGGCTGGGGAGGGGTGCAAGCCCTGGGCCAGCAGGCCCCCACCTCTAGTCACGATCCCCCAGACCCACCGACTGCTCCTCCCACGGCCCCGCCGCAGTTCCCATCATGCTCGTTTGCGAGAGTGTCCCCCTGTCTGTCCTCTATCTCCTGTTCATGCCTGTGTCCCTGGGATCTCAGGAACCTTGGGGAGGCCAGGGCCTCAGTCCCTCCTGTGCTGGCCTCTCTACAACACCCAGGGCCAAAGGAGCTCAGTCCAGGCCACGGCCTGGGCAGCAGAGGCAAAGCAAGGGACATGCAATTACCTGGTGAATTCAAGCACATAAACAATTTGTCAGCCCTCCGCACCCCTGTCGTGCTGCCTCTCTCTCACTCTCTCTCTCTCTCTCACTCTTTCTCTCTTGTTTCTTTGGAAGACTTTGCATGGGGGAGGCTGGAGGCTCAAAACAAACCTCCAGGCCATCAGGCCATTAACCTGGATTTCCAGTGACCCAAGTCCCTCCTGAGCCCACTTCCAAATGTGGAGCCCCTCAGAAAGGTCACTATCTAGGATCCTGGGGTAAATACTCAATCACCCCTGGGCTCTGCTTCTGCTCTGGACCGGGGTCTCTGGGACCAACTCTATCAACAGTCCAGAGAATCTGATGTTCCTGTTGCCTTTTCCACTGCCTGTGGGGCGGCCCCCTCCACAGTCCAGTAGGTCCAGGGACAGGGCTGGGGTGGGTGGGTAGAGGAGCTGTGTCGGGGCAGTTTCCCCTCATTGCGATAGATCAGCTTGACTTCGTTGTTCTCTTCTCTTACGTTCCTTTTTACCTATTTTTCCAAGAGCTTCTCAATGGGCGAAGCACAGCCCATGTAGAGTGTGCCTAGTTGAGGAATGCTAAGCTTTCCTGTGCTGGGCTGGAAGTCAGCCTCTTTCGAAGCTGTCCACCGGGACGTTCCAGTGCAGGAGCTAAATATAGAAAGGGCTCCCTCCTCCCCCCCAGCCTCCCTCGTCCTCTGGGCACGGGCACAGGCGAGATCGATGCTGTGCTTGGCGGCGGCAGCTGGCGTGACAGCCGCCCCTGTTTAGAGACCCTTATCTGCACCTGCCACCGATCAGCTCTGATAGAGCCCTGATATACCGGGGACAGGAAGTCACCATGGCGACCTCGCACAGTCCAGCGGGGGAGAGGACAGGGGCCTGGCTGTGGGGACACAGACTCGGGATGCACACTCTGCTCAACCCCGTGGGCTTGTCCCTCTGCCCTGGGTGCTCCGGGCTGGCGGCGTTGTGTCCAGGCCACCTGCGGAGGGTGCAGCCCTGTGGGCGATGAAGGGGGGGAGGCAGGCGGCCTTATTCATGCCGGAAGTCCATGGCATTCTCAGGGACCTCTTCCATGTGCCTCCCCAGAACACCGAGAATGGATGAATCAGTCCCAGCTCATCAGAGCCTTTCATGCTAAAGCAGCCCAAATGACTGATTTAGAAACTGCGTGGTCTTGTTCTTTCAGTGGATTTCTGAGGCACGCTCCAGAGCAGGCCCAGGTCTTCATTATCTCCATCCATGCCCTCTGATGAGGCATCTGTGACCATACAGCATCAGCTGCTGGGCGCTGGACCCCAAGAGGCACAAAACAGGGTGCATCAATGTGGAAAGATATATCCAGAGCACTCCGGCGGCAGGAAGATCATAGAACCAGGAACACCATCTGTACCAGTCTCTATGCTGACTGTCACCAACCTGAGAGTAGTGGCTAGGACTCTAATTTAATGTGAGAAGGGAGAGGTTCAGTGTCTTTCCCAAGGACCCCCAGCAAGTGACAGAATGGACACCCACACGTATTCTAGCTGCGGTGGTGGATGCAGGCACCGGATGTGTCCCCAACTCCCGACTGTGGACCTGTGGCATCAGAGGCATGTGGGGAGACTGTTAAATGAAAACTCCTGGGTCTCCTTCTGACCTGCGGATTCTGTGTTCAGAGCCAGAGGAGGTGTTTATGGGTCCCCAGGTGACTGCGATGTGCCGTCCCCTGGGAGTCACGCGTGAAACTGGCATTGCTTCTGGAGCCTCGGCAAGCAGGTGGTTCTGCGATTCGCAGCCAGGCACCACTCAGAACCCTCTGGTCGGCTTAAAGGAACAGGGCTGCCTGGGCCCTGCCCCATCGCTCATCCCCTCTCTCAAGGGGCCGTCGCCCACTTCAGAAAGCCCCTTGCGCGATTCTAATAAGTGGCCAGCATAGAGGACCGCTCTTCTGGGCCCCTTCATTTTACAGAGGAGGACCCCGTAGCGTTGGGAGGGGCAGTGAGTTGTCAGCAATCAGGTAACCCAGCTGACTAGTGGGCCAGAGGGAATCCAAATGTCCTGACTCCCTTTTGAAGCTCTCTTACTTCCTAACTCCCTGTTACGGGGCTGTGAGCCCAGAAGTGGCCATGGGAGTCCCATACTTGGATGGATGGTGCATAGCAAGGAAGCTAATTTCCCTTTCCTAGACTCCTAAATTTGAAGAAAGGGCTATCAAGCTAGGAAAGCAGGTGGAGACAGACATAGGGAGCTCTCTGCTCTGAAGTGCATGTTGGGGTCCAGAGCCCCCACCCCATCAGTTCCTCTGACCCCTGGCCTCTGAGGTCTACTTGACTTTTTACTATGAACACAGCTGAACCTTTGGGCTGCTCCCCCTGCCTGGGGCACGGCGCATCCTCCCTAGTGAATATCCTGCCTGAGGCTGGAAGGCCCATCTAAAGTACCAGCTTGTCCAGGTCTCTCTGGAAAGAGAAGCCTCATCCTCTCCGATCTTCTGTGACCCTGTGTCAGGATCAGTTATCTGGCCATTGGTCATTTCCTCGTGGCTGTGACACAAAGCCTATGGCCACCTTATTTAAAAACCAAACAATCGTAAACCTTTCCTGTCTCATTACACCACACTAGTGCCTTGGATTTTGAAGGCTGCCCTGGCCCTGACCTGGTTCTACTGGGACACTGATTCCTGCATCTTGCTTTCCTGTGCCAGCCTGGGCTCAGAAACAGCCCCTCGATCCTCATGGTTGGAAGTGGGAGATGAGGCCATGACCCTTCACTCCTTCCTTATTCCAGATCAACCTATGCATGGAGCGTCCACCTCCAAGTCCAGTCTGACCAGGGCCGCTAAGGCGGATCCAAACCAGAGAGGCTGCTGCTCACTTAAGTGAAGTGTAGACTGTGCCCCCAGAGTTCTCCATGCTCCTGACTCTCCCACATTCCTACAGAAGCCTCTGTGGTCTCCGCACGGGCTGCTACCTTCACTGTCCCCGCCGACTGCAACATCCATGCCCCACTGCTAGCTGACATCGGGTCCTTCGGCATCGGTTCAGAGTTCCTTCTATGAGATGACATCTCTGCCCTCACCCCCTCTCCACTCTACACCCACCCACACTGGATGCTTGTGCCCCTATGTTCATCCATCCCTTGTAATCTGCTACCCTTCGAGGGCCACAAGTGCTCGGTAAAGACTGATGAACCGAACCACGTTCCACAAGGGAGCTGACTGGTCCCTGGGGTGCACTCAGGAAGTCCCAGATGTCATCCTCAGATGACCTAGAAGGCAACGTCTGCTTTACGCATGTGCAAAATAACTCGGGGGGAAAGGACGCTTAGTCCAGTGCACTGTGGCTTTCCTTTCTGATTGGGGCACTTGGAAGAAAAGACATCCTGTGTCTCATGGTAGGCAGCCTTTAAAGTGGCCCCTAATGATCCCTGACTCCTGACATTCACCCTTGTGTGTGGGCTCAACTTAATAACTTGCTGCTAATAGACTGAGGCAGAAGTGATGGCAGTCTCACTTCCAAGATGACCAAAAGAGTGTGGTGCCCACCTTGGGCCCCCCTCTCTCTTAGATCGATTGCCCAGAGGACAACTAGCTGCCATGTCAAGAGTCAGGCCACGTGGTGAGGGACTGAGATGGGCCAGTGACCTTGACAATCAAGCCTTTATGACTGAGCTCTAGGTGACAGCTTGACTATAACCACATGAGAATCCTTGAGCCAGAGGCCCACAACTGAGCCATAAATGGATTCTTGACTCACACAATCTGTGAGATAGTAGAGGTTTCTTGTTTTTAAGTCACTAAGTATTGGGGTGCTTTGTTACACAGCAATAGATAACTAATACATGTCCTTTGTATTCCTCCTATGTGTATGCACCATGTAGATATGCAAGGCTAAGTGGCACCTAACAGGGCTTAGGGCAGATCAGTGGACTGGGAGGGAGAGCTCTGGGTTCCTGCCCTCCGAATTTGGATATCAGACGCAGAGTCCTGATGAAGATGCAGATGTTTTGTCCACCCTTCAAAGTCCTGCCCACTTGCCAGCCCCCCACCTACCTTTATAACCATCCTAGCGCTCAATGGATTCAGCCCCATCCCCTCTACAATGTCCACAGAGTGTCTTCGTGTTTCTTTGTCTTTCTAGTTGACATTCATTCATTCATTTATTCAACATATATTTGTAGAATACCTACTAAGGACCTAGCACAGTTAGGGTGCAGGAGATGTGTAGGTCACAGTACAGACATCACTGTTTTATCCACGTTGTTATTCTCCCCTCGGCCACCTGCAAAGCCCTGGGCAGCAGGAAATTCTGCACCTTTGGGGTCTCCACAGTACCCAGCCATGTTCAGCACTCTGCAGATATTTGATGGCTGGGGAGGAGAAAATGAAGAGTTGCCTGTCAGAGGCATTTTAAAGGTATATTTTGTGTGAGACAGCACAGAAGAAGGCTGGCTGGGAGTCAAGAGCCTCTCCCTTCTCCCCTTAGAATAATAGATTGACATTTCAATGACATTTATTTAGCATCTATTGTGTGTCTAGAAAGTAGCACTCCCCCCTATGGTAGCTGCTTTAATCCTCACAAATATTTGTTTGTGAGGCCAATATACTTCCTATTTTACTAATGAGTAAATCAAGGCTCAGAGAGGTAAAATAACTCGTTCAAGCTGCCCAGTAAAAATGACAGTGAATGCTTAGAGAATGTTCTGAGTTAGTGCGTGGAATCCTCTGCACTAGGCAAATAAATATTTGGTAGCTGGCCCAAACTTAAACTTGTAGACTAGTAAGTGCCAGGGGCAGGACCAGAATCTGGGGTGTGACTGGATGGCTTACTCTTAACCCATGCTGGTGGTCACAGTGGGGCTGAAACTCAGGTCTTCTGGCTCCGAGGCGGGGGCTCCCTCCGGGACTCCAAGGGTGGCTCTTCTCGGCCTCCTATGCAGCCTTCCCAATTCCCAGCCAATTTCCCCCTGTTCCCATGTTCCAGTGACTTTCCAATCTGACAATCGATTTGCTTGAGTCCTTCTTTGACTTAATTCAGCACTTTTTTTGGGGCCTCAAAAATAAATCAGAGTTCTTCTAGGTTATCCTGGAAATGGCACTCACTGGCCTCCCCAGCTTTTTAGAGGCCGTGCTGTTGGATACAGATGAAGAAAAGGAGGGAAGACGGGAAAGAAAAAAGACCTCAAAACTAGAGTAACAAGGACTTTTTAATCTCCGAGGCGAAGTTTTGGTTCAAAATGAGTCGAAAGTCCTGGTCCTGTGCCCTCTTATTTATTTCTTCCCTTATTTTGGCAAGACTGTGTCAGAAGAATGATGTGACCCGGTGAGTAAAAGTAAACTTTCCACAGGCATCGGGTGGGGACTTAAAATTCAGAAGGCAGGCTCCTCAATTCTGAATTCATTTCCGTTCTTCTTGGGCACAAGGAGGTCTCTGTTTCTCTCATCTTCTCCCCAGCCCCACACACCCTCTTTCCTGCAAGTCAACACCCCAGCCCCACAATAGGTGTGATTGCTTCCCATTATGTTGTCATGGCAACAGCCACTACCATCTGGGGGATGGGGAGGTGGCAGCGGAAACAAATGAGTGGCCAATCAGGCCTTCCAGGAAAGTCTCACGGTGACACACCGCTCATTGCAAAGTGCCAGAGCCACGCGAAATAAAGGTTAGCGTGCGAGGACCCGATTAATGGGGCCCCGTGGTGGTTCCCCCTCCCTGTCCGATGGAGACGCACTGACTCCACGTCAATGTGTGTTTGCTGACTGATGGACTCTGGGGCAGCAGGAGAAGGGATAGTAGCGACAAAACCAGCGGATGGTAATGACAAGAGCAAAAGGCCTTTCAATGTTGTAGCTGCCACGTGGTTTGTATGAAAGATACGCAGAGGCTGATGTGAGGCTTATAAACCTCAGTGTCACCAGAGTCACTGCCAGCGCCCCTGCCCAAACCCAGGAAGGAACGGAAAAGTCCTGTTGTCCAGACTCTGTCCACGGTTCTCATAACAGACGCGCCATGCTTTGAAGGCTCTGCCGGTCAGCAGCCGTTGGCCTTTTGCTGTTCCTGTCTCTCACCCCCCTTTTCTCCTTGATGAGATGGGGATCATGATGCCATATCTGTCAGGGCCGCTGTATGGATTCAGTGAGGTAGCACACAGGCGCCTGCAACGTGGTGAGTACTCAGGAGACATTATCCATTATTATTACAAGTCGTCACGGATGCTCTGTGCGGTCAGAGATGGAGCCGCTGTAGTGTCTCCCTGTCTCTCTGGCTTAGGTGCTATGTCCTGGTGAGCACCACAGCAGGGATGACTTTTCGGTGACCCACAGGCCCCAGCCCAGCCTTTCACTAGAACAGACTCCCAAACCCCTTTTATCCCCCGATGCGACAGAGAATCATTGTCGTTTTCTCCTGGGAGGAGAGGAAGTTGACAGCTCGGCATTCCTCCTTTGAATGGTTGTTCACTTCAGATCACCATCAACTAAAGAGTTCATTTAACCCCACCTCAGAAAGGTCTGCGGCATAAATGGGCCTTGTCTTGAAAGCGAAGCACAGCAGGGCCCACGGGAGCCTCCGCAAGCATTCATGGGAAATCTCTCGAGGCTCAGATCAAGAAGTCCCCAGTTCACACTCCTGTCCCAATGCCCACTGTCCAACATTGAGCCCCTGGGGCTTTCTGATCAAGACTGGGGAAGACAGCCAGCCAGAGGAGGCGGCTGAGGTTGGCTCTAGCAATTAATCCTAAAGGTTACCAGAGTTTATCCTGCTGGGGAGGAGGAATTCAATTACCCACAGTGACAGCGGCTTAGTCTCTGGGGAGACACTTGTCTGCAGGGCGGCCTGACAACCTGTCTGCTTGAAACCTTCCTGACAAGCAGTCTCCTGCCCCTCCACTTCTTCCCCATACCCCAGCTGGGCACAGACCTTGGCTGGCTAGGACATTATTCAGGCCACGGTGCCAGGGGCGTGGAGCAAAGGACGGAATTCTGGAAGTCTGGACCAGGATGAGCCCAGACGTCTCCCACAAAGAGCTCAGGTTGCCCTGTAGAAATGAGACCAGAAGAACTGGCCATTTTTTCCAGGCTGAGCCAGACCTTTATGACCCATCAGAAGCAGGAGGGAAGAGGGAGCGAGAGAATCCAAATAGGTTTATTTGGCCATAAAGTAAATATGCAAAATCATGCAGATGTGGAAATGGGCATACAATTTTCAATCAATTGCTCTGCAATCATGTGAAGCAGAACTATGGTTCTGGAGGAGGGGATCACCAAGAGTGAATTCTGTTTCCCTTCCTTCCACCAACCCCCCAAAGGCAGGGGAGGAAACTGGGAGGTTGGAGGGAGATGTGCTAAGCCAGACGACTTCTTTCCCCCTCTTTCCATGTGGCCCTGACTCAGATTAAGATGGGCTCCTACTTGTCTAGGACTTTCACGCTAGACAAAAGTGAAAGAGAAGCCAAGTCTTTTGCATGGCCGCCACTGGGGAAAAAATTTGACTTTTGTAATGCAAATTGGCTTCCTGGCTTGAAAGTGCATGATTAAAATGATATGTTTCAATGTGGGAGCCAGACAGCAGATTTGGTACTAGAAAGTACCAGCTGCTGCTTGCACACAGAAATATCTTCGAGGTGCATGCAGGGGTAGGTGAAGAAGTATGTGGTGGCCTGGAGATCCCAGGACTTGCTAATCAGCGTGGACCATTGAGGCAGGTTGCATAAAACAACCAGGGTGCATTATAGGAAAGGCTGAGTACCCTCTCTCTCCTTCCCCAAAAGAGCTCTGTTTAGTCCCAGATTGGTCAGTCAATTACTTATTCAACAGCATTTACTGAGTACCAGCTCCATGTGCCAGGTGCTGTCCTAGGTGCCTAGGATAGAGCAGTGAATGAACATGACCAGCAGGACCTCAAGAAGCTGATGCTTCAGTGGAGGATGCAGACCAGGATTCAAACCTGGACTCTGCCACCTAAATAATGTGATCTTGGGCAAGCTGATTCACCTCCGTGCCTCAGTTTCCTTATCTTTAAAATAAGCACGTTGAAAGCATATGCTCCCACTTCTGCTTCCAGCCATGACAGAGTGACAGGGGCTGAATTCAGCCTCCTGTCTTAAACAACTACAGAATCACATAAACTATATGAAACAAATAACACCAGACATTGGACAACAAGAGTACAGGATTGTAGTCCTGAGAGAAAGGACCCAAACAAGGTATAGGGGGTCCACAAGCTCCCCACCTTACTGCATGGACCAAGTTTCCAGGCTGCAGCAAAGGGAAGAGGACGCAGAGGCCAGTCTCTTGGGTTTAAGGGAGACAGAGGCAGCAAGATGTTAAGAACAGCATATCAGCAAGAGCTCTGGATATCTGAAAAGGATATCCTTAAATCTTTGGCTGAATAGTGATATGCACATACAAGAGAGGGGACTCCATGAGGCTGGGGAAAGGGACCATCACAAAGCAACAGGCCAAACAACTTCCAGAGCTTAAATGGGGCTGGGAAGGGTTCATGTTCCCACGAGCCAGGGTGAACAGATCTTATGATAAATCCACAAAGCATGAGGACATGTCCTCAGGAAGGAAGTATCTTAGTAGGGGTGCTGAAAGGCAGCTTCAGAGTCACCCCCAAGAGGGCATAGAAGCAAGTCTTAAAAGTACTGCACTGATCCCACGTAACTATATAGCAGGATGAAGTCTAACACTCTTTAAGAAAAAAAAAATCACCCAACAAAGTAAAATGCATGATGTCTGACATTTAATAGAAAAAAAAAAAAGGCAAGCAAAAAGGCAGAAAAAAGTGACCAATGGCTAGAGAAAACTAATTCATAGGAAATTACTTGGATTGACAGAAATGATGCAATTAACATTGGACCAATACTATATGCTAATGATGCAATATGCTAATGATGCATATTAGCATTTAAGAATACTATAACTACTATAACAAATATACTATATATGCTCAGGAATGTGAAAGAAAATGTGAACATGATGAGGCCAGAAATAGAAGATATAAACATGATCCAAATGAAATTTCTAAGAATGAAAAAAAAAGCAACTAAAATGAAAAATATAATGAAGGAGATTAGGGGGGGAACCAGACACAACAGAAGAAAAGGTCAGTGAATTTGGGGATGTAGCAATAGAAAATATCCAAAATAAAGAAGAAACGACTGAAAAAACGAACATATCAGTGACCTACAGGACAATATGAAGTGATCTAACATATGTATAATTGGAGACACCCCCCCCCACACACACATACAAAGGAATACAGAAAAAATATCGGAAGAAATGATCAATTTTTTTTTTCAAAAACCGTCAAAACCTATAAATCCACTGATGCAAAAGGCTCACTGAACTCCCAACAGAGTAAACATTAAAAAATATTACACCAAAGGACATCAAAACAAAGTTGTTGAAAACCAATGATAAAGAGAAAATTCTTAAAAACAGCCAGTGGAAAAAAGACATTATATACAGAAGAACAAAGGTAAAGCGTCAGTCCTCCTGTCATAAAGTATGCAAGTCAGAACACGTTGACAAGTCGCTTAACAACTGAGAGAAAAACTGTCAACCTAAAATTCTTTCTTTTTTAAGTTTATTTATTTTGAGAAAGAGAGTGCATATGCATGCAAGCGTGCAAGTAGAGGAGGGGCAGAGAGAGAGAGGGAGAGAGGGAGTCCCAAGCAGGCTCCACACTGTCAGCACAGAGTCCCATGAACTGTGAGATCATGACCTGAGTCGGGATCAAGAGTCGAATACTTAACTGACTGAGCTACCCAGGGGTCCCTCAACCTAAAATTCTATATCCAGCAAAAGTATCTTTCAAATATAAAAGCAGAATAAATCCTTTCTCAAATTAAAGCTGAGATAATTCAGCAGCAGCAGCCCTGCCTAAGAAATGTTACAGGAAGTTCTCCAGGATAAAAGAAAATGATACTAGATGAAAATCTGGATTTGCACAAAGGGATGAAAAGCACTCGGAATAGATATGTGGGATTAATAGAAATATATTTTTACTCATTTTTGTAATCTCTTTAAAAATGTTGACTGTTTAGAACAGAAAAATTTCACTTGGTAGTGTGGGGTTCATAAAATGTATGACAACTATATCACAAAGGACAAGAGTCAGAAAATAGAGTACATAGCTATAAGATGCTTTACACTACATATGAAGTGATATATTATTTTAAGATAAACTCTGATATGTTAAAATCAATAAAATATATTTATATTTACAATAAATATATTATGAGCCATAGATTAATCAGTAAAAAATAAAGAAATATGGCTAATAAGCCAGTAATAGTGATGAAATGGAATCATAAAAATACTCAGTTAATACATAATAAGGCAGAGGAAGAAAAAACAGGAATAAAGTACAAGTGAGACAATTAGAAAATCTACAGTAAGATAGTAGACTTAAACTCAACTGTATTGATGACTATATTAAATACAAATGGTCTAAAAACTTCAACTAAAAACCATGGTCATATTAGATATAAAAAAAATCTAGATTAAAATCAAGATTAGCATATAGTTAGATTAGATTAAAAATCCAGATCTAACTATGTGCTGCCTCTACAAAACACACTTTAAATATGAAGAGAGAGATAGATAAAAAATAAAGGACTGGAAAAATGACAGACTAAGGAAACACTGATCAAAACAAAACTCGGGGGACCACATCAAAGTAGACTTGAGAATAAGGCCTATTACCAGGGATAAAGAGAGATAATTTTATAATGTAAAGGAATAAATTCATCAAAGGATACACCAGCCCTAAATGCACATGCACCTTGTAATAGAGCTTCAAAATATATGATATGATATAAACAAAAAATAATATAAGGGAAATGAGAAATAGACAAATCCACAACTGTAGTTGGAAATTTGAACATTCTTTTCTCAGCAATTGATAGAAAAGGTAGCAATTGATAGAAAATCGGCAGGAATATAAAAAACTCAAACCATCCCATCAACCTTTTTGACATGATTGACGTAATTAGAGAACTCCACCCAACACATTGTCTTCAGATGCCTGTACATCACTTACCAAGACAGATCCCATTATTGGCCACAAAACAAGTCTCAGTATGTTGCAGTGGACTGAAATTATACAAAGTCTTCTCTTTGACAATAATAGAATTAAACTAGACATTTTTAGAAAAGATATCTGAAATATCCTCAAATATTAGGAGATTAAGCAGTGCACTTCTAAAAACCCATGGGTCAAATGAAAAGTCAAAAAGAAAATATTTTAACTGAATACAAAGAACACAACACATCAAACTTAGCAGTATAGAGTAGCTAAAGCAGTACTTAGAAATTTACGGCATTACATGTTCATACTAAAAGAAAAAGTAATCAATGATCTAGGCTTCAATTGTAAGAGACTAGGGTAAAAAAAAAGAATTAAAACCAAAGTAAGCAGAAGGAAAGAAAAGAGCATAAATCAATGAAATAGGAAACAGAAAAATAGAAAGACAGATTCAATGAAACCAAAAGCTCTTTCGTTAAAAAAATGAGTATAATTGGAAAACTCCCAATCTGGGAAAGATAAAAAAGATACAAAATCACTTATAAGAAGCATGAAAGACTGGGGGCACCTGGGTGGCTCAGTCCATTAAATGACCTACTTTGGCTCGGGTCATGCATGACCTTGCGATTCAGGAGTTTGAGCCTTGCGTTGGGCTCTGTGCTGACAGCTCTGAGCCTGGAGACTGCTTCTGATTCTGTGTCTCCCTTTCTCTCTGCCCCTCCCCTGCTCATACTCTGTCTGTGTCTGTTTCTCTCTCTCTCTCTCTAAAATAAATATTAAAAATTAAAAAAAAAGAAGCATGAAAGACTAAACTTCACTATAGCTTCTACACAGTTCAAAAAGATAAAAGAATGTTATAAACAAGGTATGGAGGGCTTCGTGATAAATTCTACTGAACATTTAGGGAAGAAATAATATCAATTCTATATAACATCTTCAGTGTAATTCATCACATTAATAGACTAATAAAAGAAAGTCCATATAATCATATCAATAGATGTATAAAGAGCTTTTAATGAAATATAACACCCATTTGTAATAATAAAAAAAAGGTCTCAGCAAAGCTCCTCAACTGGAAAAAGGCATCTGTAAAACACCTACAGCTAACATCGTGCTCAATGGTGAGAGACTAGATGCTCTTAGGCTGGTTACAAGACACGGATGACAGCTTTCACCATTTCCATCCACCCTTTCATTCACCATTGTACGGAAAGCCCTAGAGAGTAGAGTAAGGCAAGGAAAGGAAGACGGTGAACATACGGACTGGGAATGGAGGGGTGACACATGTTTATTCTCCAACTCCATACCCACCTACCTAGAAACATCCGTTCTCTATGGAAGTTGTAATGATTGCGCTAATCCTTGCGGAGTGCTTGGACTTGTTCTTGGCACATAATAAATGCTCAGTAAGTGTTCACTACAATCGTTTACTCAGATGATTACAGAGCAGAACTGAGACCACATAACAGGGGGCCTGGCCTGGCTGGAGGACGGGCTTTGGGAAAATGCCCGGATGCCCTCAGAGGCAGCAGATGTTCGCATGGGCACGGGGTGGAGAGGGTCACTGTCAGGGAGAGAATGAGCCCTCATATTTCTGTTTCTCTTTGGGACACAGAATCATTTATAAGCCTTTAATGACCTTGGGACGAGACAGGGCAGATGACTTCTCTTCATCCTAGGATGGGGAAACTGAGGTGGAGAAAAATAGCACAGAACTAGTCTTGAGACCTCTGCCCTGGACCGCTGCTGGATTTTATTCTACGTGCCTTCATTTCCTCCCTTACCAAAGCTGTCATAATCCTGACCACCCTGCCCCTGAAGGTGGCTGGGCAAATTTACATGTTAACAAGTACCAGATCTCACAACTGAAAGTTCTTCTGGCAAATCCATGGCAGAGTTCCGTCAGCAACAGTCTTACCGGAGGATGAATCCAGCTAAGGCTGGCACCCCCTCCCTCCTGAGATGGCATCTCTGGTCCGTTAGGACCTGGTTTTAGGCAAGTGCCACTTTTCTCTGGATTCCAGGCAGTCCCTGAATGGATGACACTGCCCTTGAAGGGGCCAGACTGCAAGGAAGGGAGATGGGGACTATTCCAAGGTTCCTATTTGGAGACCAAATTGTTGCTTTTCCATCCCCTGTCCTCTCTGCTTCCTACTCCTCCTTGGGACCACGGAGCCAAGGACAGCTCTGTCCCCAGGCCACTGTACAAAGGCCGCCGCCCCATACCTTGGGGGGTGGGAAGGGGGTAAAGGACCCCACTGGCCTCCCAGCTGGGAGGTAAAATGGAGGCCTCCACTCCCTGCCGATGTTCCATCTGGGAAAGGTCACCAGGACGCTGGCCTCGCAACCGAATCGGCGGAGGCGAACCCTACGGAAGGGGGTGCGCGCTGCCGCGTGGGCACCGTCCGCACGTGCGCCCTGCCCCGGGGTGGGGGGAGGGGGGAGAGGTCGCCTTCCCGCCGCCCGACCTCACACATTCCTTCAGCATCTCTGGGAAATAATCACACTCCCCACGCTGAAGAAACACAGTCAACAGATTCTGGTTTCCTAGATACGCCGGTGGCTTCTAAAAATAGCCAGGCAATGACAAAGCAAATTGGCATATGGACTGCACATAATTCCAGTACCAGCTTGCTTGGCCGCGCTCGAGCCTCCCCGTGCTGGGTGCTTCCTCCTCTTCCCTCTCCTGTTTCTGAAACAGTCTCTTGTTGCTGAACACCCCAGGCCAAGTGTGAGCTGGAGGGGCGGCTGGAGCCCCCACCGTGGGGCCCGCCCAGGGCTGGCGCCCTCTGCCGGTGCGTCCCCTCCACTCGGTCTGTCCCACATTCACCCCGAAGGTCTACCCCATCAACCCCCAGCAGCTGTGAGTGTGTGTCCCAACACCCTCCAGAGCCACCAACCTTTTTGGGAGCGTGCAGGGCTGCCTGCCATTACCGCCCCGGGACCCCTGACCTTGGGGTTAGGTCACTGCCCACGAGCCCTCTTACTGTGACCTAGTCCCTCTTCTGGTCCCAGGAGGGAGACTTCACAAAGTATGCCCCCTCTCAGCTCCTGCCTTCGCCAACCTGGTGTATCTGGGGGCTAAATCCACACCCAGCATACCCAGCAGAGGGGGGTTCCAGGGGGTAAGGGTGGGATGCACGCCCTGAATCGGCAAGGAAAACTTACACGACTAAGCTCCTACCACAAGCCGCTCTGCTAAGCGCTCTTCTCAAGTTGTCTCACTTATTCTGGTTGAGCCTCTATAAAGACCCGGTGTGGGGATCCTTGCTTCTTGCCGCCTTCTTGCCTCAATTCCTATTCTGACCTCTGTAAACCAGTTGAGAAAAGAAGCTCAGAAGGGTTGAGTAACTTGCCTGAGGCTACAGCTGAGAAAGTTGCGCTGGAATCTGCTTTTACAGCCCTTTGGCATAGAGGCCCTCCTACCTGCCACTAAGCCACACAGCTTATTCTTCAAAGGAGCCGAGGTCAGGGTCAGGCAATTAACAAACTCAGAAGGGCCAGAGGTTCTGATGGAAGGACCATTGGTAGAGGTGGGGCAGGACTGAGTGGGCCAACAGCGGATGCCTAGGTACCCAGGTACTAGCAATGGCCGGAGGCTGTCACCAGCCCCTCGCCGACAGAGCAGGGACGGGGGCACCAATGGCCTGAGCGAGGGAGCAGGGGCTGCCTGGCTAGAGCGCTAATCGTGGAATGGTGCCCATGGCAGTGAGGAAGCAGGGAGGAAATACCCCAGCCTCTCTTTTTCTCACCCGCAGGTCCCCCGCTGGATCTTCAACCAATGCCTGATGGCCAGACAGCATTGGACATGCAGTCCAGGGCACAGGGCGGGCCCGGAAGGGTGGAAAATGCACCTCTAAGGGACACACAGCACAACTTGTACATGAAAGAAGTGAGGTGCTTGAACAGCTCAGGCCCAAATCACCCCTGAAACTCAGAGCTCAAGAAGCCGGAGTCAAGATACGGCAGAGAAATTAAGGGTTGTGTGGCCTTTAGGAGAGGAATGAAGAGAAGGGGAGGTGGGAGAGGTCAGAAAATAGGAGCTCTGCTCTGGGTCTCTTTGGAGATAATCCTTAATCTGGCAAATAATTTTAAACATCATTTAAAAATTTATTTGACTGCAAAAGCTACCATTTCACCTGCAGTCTGTGCCTGGATCACATATTCTGCATCTCTGAGCCCTTTGGAGCTGGCACTGTTGTCTGTTATTTAGTAGCATTCCTCGTTTGTTGAATGAATGACAGACCTCTTCTCACTAGGTCCTGAGAACACCATCTCTATCTGTACTTCCCAGGGCAGCACGCCCCACATTCAGACATGCCTGGTCAGTTACACAGGAAAGAATCAGAAGATATTAAGACTTAAGAGTTCTCGTCGACCGGTAATGTTGGCATCAGGCCAGGACTTTGCATGCATTATCTCATATAATCCTCCCAAAAACACCATGGGGGGGGGGCAATGTCATCATCCCATTTTATAGATGAAGACATTCGGGCAAAGAGAGCGCGCTGGTCGTGTACCTCTTGGCCCTCCGACCCATGCCTTCCGCGTGCTATGTTTCCTGGGTTCCTGCACCAACCTGCCTCCAGCTGGATTCAGCCAATGGGAGGCAATGGTAGGAGACTGGAGGTGGGGAGGAAGTGAGACGTCAGGGTATTTCTCTCTTCTCTGCCGTGTGGTGTTTCCCTCCAGACAAGCCATCACAATTCCACCTTCTGAGAAGGAAGCAATGCCAACGGGCGAGCTCCCATAATGCAGCCTCCCTCCAGGAGCAGTAGCATCCTGCTAATGCCTGGTTTACATCTCCACCCCCAATCCGGCTTCTCGTTCTTCATTTTCTGGTCACTAATTTCCTGCATTAAATTCCTTTTCTGTTTCACTGCTTTGAACTCGGACTTTGGTAAGTAAGGTATATATAGAACACTGCCCAAGGCCACATAGGTAGTAGGAGATGGGACAGTTAGAATTCAAGCCCTAGCTGAATAAAGAGCTCCTGAGCACTTTTGTCTGCTGCATCTTAATTCAGAAATCATCTTTGTTCTAACCTCTCATTTTACCGAGGCCCAGAGAGGGTGAATGGCTTGCCCAAGATAACACAGCTAGTTAAGAATGGCAGAGCCAATGGGGCGCCTGGGTGGCTTAGTCAGTTAAGCGTCCGACTTTCACTTAGGTCATGATCTCGCGGTTCGTGGGTTCGAGCCCCGCGTCGGGCTCTGTGCTGACTGCCAGCTCAGAGCCTGGAGCCTATTTCAGAGTCTGTGTCTCCCTCTCTCTCTGACCCTCCCCTGCTCACGCTGTCTCTCTCTCTCTCCTAGAAATAAATAAAAATATTAAAAAAAAAAAAAAAAGAATGGCAGAGCCAAGGTTCAGAGTATAATAAGTCTCCCAGCTGTTCCTAGTGATGTTTTCCCCCACAGCACCATCAACCCCCTGATTGTCCCCGGCCTTGGACAGGAAGCAGTCATTGCTTATTTTCAGAACTGATTTTTCCTTCTTGCAGGAGAGCTGAAAAGGCAACCTGGTGTCGCCTCTCCCAGAGCCGTTAGGAAGATCAACAGAATAAACCAGGGCTCCGAGCTCCTGGAGAGATAACGCAGGTGCCTAAATATAAGGCATTATGGTGGAGATGATAGAGGGAAGGCGCTTGTGGGTAAGCAATTATTTAAAAAAATTCTTTAAGTTACTGCAGCAGCCCCGGTGTTCTTTCCTCAAGGCAGCTGAAAAACTCACTCTATAGACATTGCTGCCTCCAACTATTTGTTGCCTTGAAGCCCAAGAGTGCTTCCAGGCAGTCCTAATTTGTCCAAGATGAACACAAAGGAGGCAGTGCCATTACGAACCTGTGGCCACAGACAGCATCTTTAATTCATGAGCAGGGTGGCAGTGGCAGGAGGAAAGGAAGGGAGACGGCAAGAGCAATTGCCTTGAATCTCTGCCTTGAACTCAAGGTAAAATCGAGATTCCTGTAAGTGGTTTTCAGTTTGTGTTTTGAGGAGAGGTGATGTGGTCATCGTTGGCAGACTGGGGACTCTTGTGACACACAGCAGTGACTCCTGTGCTGTTCACTCACTCAACAAATGTTTACTGAGTGCACGTCGTACAGCATTAGGAGGCTTCTGAGTCAGAAAGTCGAGGCTCAAATCCAAGCTCTGCTTCATACTGGCTGTGTGACTTTGGGAAAGATACTTAGGCTCTCTGTGCCTTTACATGGGATAATAATAGCATTTATCTTGTAGGTTGTGGGAAGAATTAATTTAGTGCATGGAAGGGCTTGGATCCGTACCCAACATATAGGAAGCATGCTGAAACCGTGCTAAATAGACCCCTTGGACTGTGAAGTCACATCTGTATGTAAGTTCCATTACCAGCAGTTGGTAGCTGTGTGACTTGAGGTGAGTAACTTGACCTCTCTGAGTCACAATTTCCTCATCAATAGAAGAGCAGTCCCTGTTTTATATGGTCGTTGTGAGGATTCGATGAGATAGCAATGTAAAGCATCAATCAATGTCTGCTGAGTGTCTCCTCTGTAAGTGAAACAGAGGTAAGACCTTACCCTCAAGGCTTTTGTCTGGGGATGGGCCGGGCGCACGCACGCACTCAGGTGTGATCGTCCCCGAGGGCTCTGAACAGATACAGGACACAAGGCAACAGGCCTGGTCCTGGGCCGGCTCTGCCCTCACTGCTGGGTGGCCATGCACAGATCGCCTGACCACTCAACCTCTGTTTCCCCACCGCTAAAATGGAATGTATGGTCACTAAAGCCCCCCAGCTCCACCTTTCCAAGGCGCGTTCTCCGGGACTCTTTGGACCCCTGGCTCAGATGCACTTTTGCGAACCAATATGGTGGAGCGGAGAGGGTGGGCTCACTGTGGCAGATGTAAATGCACGAAGCTGGACAGCACCGAACACGCCCTCTAAGGTGGCTTCCCGCCTGCTTCCCTTGTCCAGCCGGTCATCACCATCTGATTCCATAGTACAGGGCTGAGTCTGCAAAGCGGAGATGAGCCCCTAAACCATCCCATGACCTTCCTTTTTTTCCTGGGCTCCACGTTCCCCAAAATCCCTTACTCTGGTTCTCCAGGGAACTTTAGGTGGCCCTGCCACTGACGTTTCCAGGCCCAGATCTCGACATGCAGTCGTGTGTGTGTGTGTGTGTGTGTGTGTTAAGTGTGACCTTTTCACTTTCATATCCAGGATTCTAATCTCGGGCATTCTAACACCTGGGTCAACATCTTGGAAACGTATTTCTGTTCCTCCAGCCAAGGACCCAGCACACATTTCTGTGTCAATGAAAACCCAGAAGCTTACTACCTCCTTGGAAGCCCTAAGCTCCTCAGCAGACGGGCAGGGTCTTGTTGCCCATAGGTGAGTGGCCCCTCCTCACACTCCTCCCCTGCGTGAAGGCAGAGGGCCGCTGTGAGCGCCACTGGCCACAGGGGGCGGGACCGAGGGCGTGGCCACGCAGGTGCGCAGGGTTTGGGATTTCAAATCACGAAGGAATTCACGAGTGTCGGGCAAGGACCCCCAGCAGAGCCCAGTCCACGCTTCCCCTTGCCCACGAGCAGTCACAGGAGATGGGCACTGCCAAGAACGGCTCTGCATTGTGCCTCCCTCCCTCCCTTCATTCACATCCCGTCCACAGCATCCACCAAGCACCGGCGGGCTGGGCACCAAGCGTGGGATTGCAGACACAAAGGTGACTAATGTGAGCACCCTCCCTCTGAAGGGCAGACAGCCCACAAGAGAACATTATGGACATATAAACAAATAATTACACTAGCATGCCGCTAAGTGCTCTAATAAAGCGATAAACGCTGTGCTCAGGGAGCATGGAAGATTCTGGGGAACAGCAGGCTCTGAAGAACGCTCAGTGAAGAGAGGCGGAGCCTGGGGTTCAATCAGCCTGTCCGGGTCATCCAAAAGCATTTCCAGCTCCCACTTCAGGCGGGAGAGTTTTTCTCCCCTGGCTGTTAGCATGCACAGGAGATCCAGGCGCGAACTGGAGGCCCGGCTTCGGGCCGAGCAGCGGCACCGCCGTCCCAGCCGAGCGGCCGAGGGCCTCTCGTGCTTAAAAAGTGCCTCTCCAGGAGGGTTTTGGCAGCGTGGAGGGCGAAGACAAGAGCTTCCTCGGACCAACTTGCTTTGGGCAGAGAGCGATGTCAGGGCTGTCGCAGCTCTGGGCTATTTCAGGACATGATGCACTTGAGAAATAACAGCCCGACCTGTCTTCCCTCCAGACACGGGCTCCCTTGCACCTGACTCTTAATTTCCCTGGAGGGGAAAACATATTGCTTCTGGCTATGACCCTGAGAGGGACTCGGGCATCCTCCTTCCTGACCACTGCCTCCTACCTGGGACAGGGGCCAGACCCTGCGTGTAGATGCGTTCAGTAAGCCGCACTTCTGAGGTAGGGAGCCGTCTTCACTGCCTGTCTCCACGTTTGGGCCATCCTGTGTTTCCAGGGACCAGCACGAGGCTGGACAGGTGTCAGCTGATGCTTCGGACCTTCAGACATCAAATGCCCCACTGACCTCTGTGGTCAGCTGCCTCAGCTCTGCCTGGGCAGAGCAAGGAAGGGGCCAGACAGCCTCGCTCCCTGCTCTCAGTGAGTCCCCTCCTCCGGCACTGGCGTTGAGCAGCCCCAGAATGTGTGCCCACATCATGCCGGATGCTGAGACGTGCTGAACTAGACCAGCCACAAACAGGTCTCCACCCTGGCCATGTTTACAGGTTTCTTTGGGGGCTGAGGTCATGTGGGCCTTCATAGCATCACACTTCAAGCCAGGGGTCTCAGTCACATCATCGTGCATAGAGGGAGAGGCAAGAGAGCCCCCCGATCCAGAGTGGGGTTCTGCCAGTCACGATCCAGGGGCCAGAGCCCACCTCTAGGTTCTGTATGAGTAAGGGGTCCCCATTAGAGAAAACCCCGGCCAGGCCCCACTTGCCTGGCCTGGGCTCACCCTAGCACTCTCCTGGCTGGTCAGATGGCTATGCTAATGTCTGACATGGGTTAATTCACTTAATGCCCACAAGGACGCCATGAGAGGTTACCGTTACTATCCCCACTGTATCGACCAGGCACTGAGAGGTCATGAGGCTTACTCAAGGTCACTTGGATAGGAAAATGAACTTAGAGCCTGCCCTCTTATCTAATACCTTACTCTCTCACATTCCTCATTCAGCTTTGGAAACCCCACAGTGGCTTCTTCTCACTTAGTGCCTCTCTCAGTTAACAGGACAGGCTCTAGAGTCAGACACAAGCAGACTTGGGTAACCTTCGGAAGGTCACTTAATCTCCCAGGGCCTCAGTTTCTTCATCTACAAACTGGGATAAGAACACCTCCCTTAGAAGAAGTAAACATAGGGGCACCTGAGTGGCTCAGTCAGTTAAGCTTCCGACTTCAGCTCAGGTCATGATCTCACGGTTCGTGGGTTCGAGCCCCGCGTCGGACTCCCTGCTGACACCCAGCTCAGAGCCTGGAGCCTGTTTCAGATTCTGTGTCTCCCTCTCTCTCTGATCCTCCCCTGTTCATGCTCTCTCTCTCTCTCTCACTCTCAGAAATAAATAAAACAATAAAAAAAAAAAAGAAGAAGTAAACATAGTACCATGTATGAGTGCAGGGTTTTTCACTGGTAAACAACGACCACATGACAGCAATTAGCATTTACAAATATATTTTCTTGGCTTTACATACATAGGTGAGCTGCCCAATAATTAATTGAGTATTAGCTGTGTGACCTTGGGAGGGTCATTTCACTATCTTCTTTCTGTAAAACACTGGATAGCATAATGCATTCCCCAGGCAAACCCGGGCTAGGCAGTGGGCAGAGGGAGGCTTCCTTCCAGCTGGCCTGGGATTTAAAACTTCATCCCAGAAAATCCACAAAGTAAGCATACACACACACACACACACACACACACACACACACACACACACACACACACAGAGTTAGATGCAAAAAGTCTGTGACCTTCCGACTGTCTCTGGGCCAATGCGGTTCCTCCACCCCCACACCCTCTCGGGCTTTCTTTATTGCCGCCTGTCCACATTGGTTTCCACAGCACTTAGCACTAACTGAACTACTGTATGTTTTATTTACGTTTATTAACCATCTCCTTCACCCCCGCTGTATCGTCAGCTCCGAGTGGGCAGGGACCGTGCCTCTCCTGTCCCCTGAGCCCCTGAAGCCTGGCCTGCCCCCCACCAAGGGCCCCTCAAGTCAGAACTGTCTCCTACAGCTCCCGCCCCTCTATCCCTCTCTCTGCTGCTACGCTGCGGAGAAGTAAGTAAACCAGGCTTCAAGAGGCACAGATACTTAACAAAAAGCAGCCATAAAAATGGCTAATAAGTGGCTTTATTTCGCATGACCGTGCACCCTGCACTGGGCTAAGCACTCTCCGTGTATTAACCATATTAACTCACTCATCCTTACCACAGTCTGTCTCTAATTCACAGGGCCCAAAACTGAGGCACAGGGCAACTAATGGCCCAGGAAATGGAGCGCAAGCAGCCTGTTCGCTAAACGGACAGTCCTGGTCGTGTTGTTCAGGGCCTGTGGAGGCTGTGCCGTGCTCCCTGCCAGCTTCCTCCGTGCTTCCCCCACCGCCGTGAATTTTCCTCTATTTTCCCACTGCTCCTCAGTTACAGGCATCTCACCCAGAGGCATTTCTGTGCATGCACCCATTCATTCACCAGACAGGCATTGAGGACTTCCATGCCCCAGTCACTGTTTCAGGCGCTGCCCATCCCAGGAGAGGAGGGGGTCCCTCCCACCGGGGCACGGGAGACTCCCAGGGGCAGCCGCCTGTGTTCTCTCTTCTCTCGGTACAAACTCGTGTTCGAAGAATGCCCGGCTAAGCGGTGTGTCAGGCCCTAGCCCTGGAACCTGGGGCCCGGCGGCTGATGGGGTCTGGCCCTGATGAGACCTAGAAAAGGGGCCAGCCCTCTCTTGTGGGAGAGAAGGACGGGGCCAGGCATCCTTTCCCCTCCCCCGATCCTCTTCCACAGCCTTGTCTCCTCCCTCCTCCCAGCTGATCACAAAAATGCCTTCTTTGCCTAATTATTACATATACTAATTATTTTCATTTACATGCCTAGCTTACCATTTATGTCTAATTATTGTGCAGCTCAGAAACAATTATGCGTACCATTAAGAATGTATCAGGGTAACTCTGCAGTGAATTTTACTTAACTTCAATACCAAACGGTTTGTGTGTGTTGATTCTCCGTGGTTCCCACGGCGTAAGAGTTCCCTGAGCTGAGCTGGGGGCAGGAGCAGGGACATCAGGGTGGGTCACACTGTCCTAGGGTGGTGGGTGAGAGTAGCAGGAGGAAGAGACATAATGGCTACAATTTATTGAGCAACTATGGACGGACACCAGATACCATTAAGCATGGCATTCACATTGTATCCTTTAAACGTCAAGGCCTTCAGTATTACAGCGAGGCAGGTGAGACGTCCAAGTTCTGGGGTTCAGGCGCAGATGTGTGCGATCAGAGCCTGACCTCTTCACTGCCTCAGAGGTGCCTGCCCACGGAAGGGCACAAGGAGAGCCCTGGAGGCGCCTGGGAGGCCCTGCGGTCCAACCACCTCGTTCTCCTGAAGAGGAAACTGAGGCAGGAACAGGGAAGTGGCTTGCCCAGCCAGGCTAGAGAAGGGCCCAGCACTTAGCCTTCCCTCTGCTGCTCCAGGAGGAAGCCGCCCTGGGAAGAGAAACAGCACCTCTGTACTCGGACCCATCGCTCACAAGAAGCACTCCCTCTGGAAGATGCCTGGTCTCTTTCTTCCTCTCCAGCCCTTTCTTTTCTAAACATGCATCCCCCTTCACTCTACTGACCTTCTCTCACGAGGTGTCAAACAGTACTTCCTCTAGGCCCTTTACATCTACCTGCCCGTTCAATCCTCACAGTACTCACGTGGGGTGGAAACTATCATCATCTCCCCCTTTGCCAGCCAGGGACCCTGCGGCCCAGAGAGGGTAAGTGACGCACCCATAGTCACACAGCTGGTGATGTCAGTGCACAGATCCACGGCCAGGGGTCTCTGATTCCAGAGCCTGCGCTCTTAGGTCAAGACACAACATAACATTAGTCTGCTGGCTGCCAGAGTGGCCTCACACTTCTCTTCCTCCACGAGGCAGCCAAAACCAAACACCCTGTGTTTTGAGCCCAAAGATTCAAAGTGGCTCCAGAGCTGGCTTCTGTCCTATTCCAGAGCTTTGGGCTCTGCCCAGAGTTACGGGCACTTCAGGGGCTGGGCTAGATTCTGAGAAGTGTTTCTGGGAACGCCACAGACCAGGAGGGCTCTTCTTGCCTAGTGTCAGAATTACCAACAGGCAGGGAAGAGGACCAAGGAAACAGCATTCCGGAAGCTTAGAATGTTCCCTGTTCCAAAACAATACTCCTCATCTCTTGGGCCTTCTGATTCCTCATCTCTGGGGCCTTCCAACCTCCGAGCTTGGGCAGCAGGACCCTTCCCATTTCCTGCAGTCAGTTAGTAACACCTCCCAGGACTGTCTCCTCCCCTGGGATTATGGGGGACCAGCAAGCCGGGCCGCCCTCCAGGCGGGATTGCAGGAGAGCACCAGGCTGAGAGGCTGGGAAGGCTGGGGCAGAGAACCCCCTCCCTCCCTCTCTCTGCGGGAGCCTGCCCGACTCCTCTCACCCTGGGTCTTGCCGCTAGGCCTGGGCCTTCCCACCCACAGGTGAAGAAGGGCACATCCCTTTACTGTCCACTTTGGAACCCCATCCCTGACTGGGCTTGCCCCCCTCTTTTGGCAGTAAGCCACTGAAGTTCCGAGCACAGGAAACACGGGTGATAGCCAGAGTCGTTCTGGGTGGCAGGCTTGACAGAGGAGAAACGGTAGAGTCACCACTTCCCAGGTGCGGAGAGGGAGACGACACCCACTGTGCTGGGCTTTCCAGGATGCAACGTGCATGGCAGTGTGCCTGTATTCACTTCTCTCTCTTTTTTCTCCCTGCCCTCTCTCCCACTTCCCTCCATCCATCTGTCCAGCCACACATGCATGCCACATTCACTGGGCCCTTGCTGTAGGCCAGGCACCGGACCAGGCACCAGGACGCCCCATGGCTCACTCCCTCTCTTCCTGTGATCGCGGCACATCTCTCGAGGGGCCTTCCCTGCCTGCTGCCTGAGCAAAACTGCCGTGCCTCTGTTACCGCTCACCCTCTCGCTCCACTTCCATCTCCTAACACGGCACTCCCCACCACCCGACGAGTTCTGGTTTTTGTTTTCTCTATGTGATCACCCCCCACTAGAGTGTCAGTTCCATGAGGGTAGGAATTTCATTCTACTTTATTCACTGCTGTAATTCCAATTGACTAGAATAGCACCCATCATGTGGAAGTGTGACAAATACCTGTTAAGTGAATGGCCCAGAGGGAGTGGGGTCACGGTGCACAGGAGGGAGAACGGGCCCTGGGATGGGACTCCCCTGGAGCCTTAGCTGGCTGAGACCCCCCCACTCTTAAAGATCTCCAAGAAAGCCCCCCACCCACCCAAAGTGCCCTCTCTCCTTTGCACAGGAAACGTGGACAGTCAGTGCCCAATGCTCTGTCTTGGGTGGGGAGTGGCAGGAGAGAAGCCCCACCAAAGCAGGGGACCAAGCTGGGGAGTCCCCTCCTTTAGGGCTTCGGAAGGCACTGTACAACTGGTCTGGCGACAAATCTATCACCCTGACTACATTTGTGTAAGTCCATTTGAGGGAAGATGAGTTCTCACTCCCTATGCTCGAGGCGCAGACACGGAGCAGGGGGCCCAGGGCAGAGCGGCAGAGGGCAGGGGCCAGCTGGGAATGACAGTGAGGTCAGGAACAGGACCTGAGTCTAGTTTACAGAGGGCCCTGAGTGTCCTGGCCCCCAGGGCTTCAGGGCAGCCTCAAGGGGACCTCATAAAGCTCCCTGTAACAGCAACTCCTGGCAGTCATTCACTGTAGGACGTGGGAGGTGGGAAGTGAGAGCCCTTCCTACCTCTACCCACTGCTCCCGCCTTCCAGTGTGCAGGGCAGGGGAAGGCAGAGTCGCCTGGGACCAGAGGCAGAAACTTCTGCTCGGCAGACACGACTGTTTCCAAGCAGGGATAACAAGCCTGTGAAGGCATCGGAGTTAACAGAACCTCCTGTAAACTTGGATTCTGAATAGCTCCAGCAGCTGCATTAAAATCGCAACAGTCTTTCCTGTGGATTTTTCCAGATTCATGCAAATTTGTTTTGATTTGCAAATTGGAAATCAGTGGCAAGCACCTGGTGTAAGAGTCCCTGCAGGGAGTGGAGACCCCTGAGGGCATCCTCACACCAGCCTGCCAGCCCCCCACCCCCCACCCCAGGACCTTGCCCACTCCCTGTGTCTGTGTAGTCAGACCTCCTGGGTTCTAGGTGGGTAACGCCTCCACCCCATGTCGGTAACCAGCTCTCCACTAGCCAAACGAAATGCATCCAGTGGCTTCCAGGTGCTGGGACCCCCAGGCCCCTTTTTTCCTTGGTGAGTGAGGAAGGGTGATAGGTACACTCAGGGAAGTCATTCCAGCCGTCCCGGGGCAGTGGGGAGGAGGGGACATCATTATAATGACAAGAGTGGCACTACTTCATCTCTCAGCATGGGACAGGCTAGTGCCTTGGAGATGCTCCTTCCTTCCCAACTGTCCGGAGCCTGTCCAGAACTACAGGGCTATGTCTCAGCTTCGAGCAAGGACCTCCTCCCACAAGCTCCAGAAAGCAGAGGGACCTGCGGGGACTCCCGGGAGAGCTGGGTCATGAGGGAGGTGCTGCTGGTGTCCCCGGGCTGCCTCCCGCCACAGGGCCGGGTGCTGCTCTCCGTCAGAGCCGTGCTCCCAGCCGAGCGGAGCCAGAGTGGACGAACATGAACGTGAACGGAGGAACACTTCCCCGCCTGTCCCCTCCTCCACCAGCCTGGCCTTGTTCATTCAGCTCTGAGAGAAGTCGGGAGGGAGGGCAGTTATGAACGGGCCCCACTATGCTCCCCCTTCCTCTGCTACGCAATTTAAAGGCAGGAGACGGAGAGGAAGGCTCTGGAAATGCAAGTGAAAATGTATTCCTGCAGCAATCCCGCACCCAATTAAAGTAACCCAGGGCCTATTGTCCTTCGCTAAATTTAGAAAATGCTCAGGTGTGTCTGATCCTACTCTGCATAGATATTTTTAATACAGATTTAATCATATTTTGGGTTAGGAGGAGAAGCTAATTAGGTAGGCAGATTGAGAAAAGCTGCCGGAATGCGGGACAAAGCGAGGTGATTGGATGCAATTCACTGTTTTGGGAGGGTGTTGTTTCTTTAAACAGCAAGTTGTGTCGAGCCTGGGTTTGGAATTCACATCAAACTGGCTTGAAAAGGAACAAGGTGACAAGGAATGGGAAAGCTCCCCGTGATGGTACGCAATGAACCCTAGGGCTGGAGGGGACCCCACAGGGCGGTCACATCACTCTCTGTCTCCAGTAACTGCTGAACCCGAACACGGCCAGGGACTTCGCTGTTTAACATGACACATACACACGCTCTTCACGTGTGGGACGGGCAAGCTCTCTGGCTGGGTGCTGCTCAGTGAATTCTGGGCGGATGGACGACTGAATCAGTGACTGAGCAAATAAGAGGAGAAACAGGCCAGCACCTAGACTGGGGCGAGGGGCTTCCGCTCCACCCACCTTGTCCCGGGTGGTCTGCACCCGTCTGCCTCTGGTCCCCAGTTCCCCATACAGCACCAGACCACACCTGAGAACAACACATAAAAATGGGGTCTTGGCTTGACTCTGTGCTGAATCATCATGTGACTAAGCCAATGGCTTAAAAACCCCTCTAAGCCTCAGTTTCTCCCCAGCCACACAGGAATTCTGGTCTCTTCCTTATAAGGACGGCCAAGCTAGAGAGAGGCTTAACTGTGGTAATCTGGACACATCAGGAAGGGGACCACCGAGGACACACACCCAGGCGGCTCAGCCCTGTGGCTGAGAGAGGTCCTGAGGTGCCCAGGAGCATTTTGTCTGAAACCGAGGGGCGAGTTGGGTTCTTCACGCAGGACCCACCCCAGCTCCCGTCTTGGTGGTGAAGGAGGCTGAGCCCAGCGCATCGTCACTGAGCTCTCTTTCCAAGTTCCTCCCGAGCGTCCTGTTAAGTAGTTGAGATTGTACATCTTAAAATGCAAAATGCAGAAGGGTGCCTACGGCACACTGCCCGTCACTTAAGAAAGACAGGAGCAGAAGGAAGCACGCAGATACTTCGCTCATTTGTGCAAAAGGAATACAGGAGGGATAAACCAGACACTTAAGAGGCTGGCTACCTACAAGAGGTAGGTGGGAAAGAGGTGGAAAGATGGAGGATGAGAACGGGGAGCAGAGATGTGTAGGGAGGGACATTTCTCTGAGGATACCTTTTCTTACAGCTTTGACTCTTAGAGCCTTGGCAATATCTCACAGGGCCTTCACACATCCCAAAAGAAATGAGTGAAACCAGAAGGATTTGGAGGGACCATTCCCCCCACCCCAAACTCCACAGAATTCCTCCTGAAGGCAGACTCTTTCCTCTTCAGGGACTGGGCCCCACAGAGAGGACAGCCCATTATTTTCGTAGTGTAACAGCCAAAAGCAAAGATTCTAGAACTGGGGTTCAAATTCCAGCTCGACCACGGACAGGCTGTGTGACTTTAAACACGTTACTTACCCTCTCTGGGCTGCAGTTTTCTCACCTATAAAGTGGAGTAAGACAGAAACTACCTCACACAGCGATGAGGAGGCGTTTATGAGCTAGTACAGAACAGGGGGCTTAGGACAGTGCTTGGCGCATGGTATCGTGTCAGGGCTCGCGTAATCTTGTGATTACCATTATTTTAGGGCTCGCTGGCTAGGGGCAGTTGCAGTGACTCAGCTTCTGTCCCACGGCATGAGGGCTCCCTTCATCTTTCCTAGATGTCCCTCTAGGACACCTCGCGAGGATCGGGAATAGGCCAGCTCGACACAAGAGCTTCCGGCGGGAGGCGCACCGTGGCGGCAGGAGCCACGCGTTCCGCATGCCCGTGCTTGGGGACTGTATCCGTTTCCTGTTGCCGCCGTGACAAGTTACCACATGTGTAGTGGCTGAAACAACACGGCCGTGTCGCCTCACAGTTCTGGAGCTGAGAGGTCTGGGACGGGTCTCAGTGGGCTAACAGGCCGGCTTGCAGTCCCTTCCCCCATCTCCAAAGGCAGCGACAGCACATCAATCCCCCTCCCATGCGTCCCCCTGCCCTCTCATGCCTTCTTCTTCAGCGTGTAAGGATGCTTGTGACTCTACTGGGCCCGCTGGATAACCCCAGATACTCCCCCTTTCCTTAAAAAAAACCTTATTTTTATTTACTTTTGAGACACACACACACACACATACACACACACACACACACAGACAGAGTGTGAGCAGGGGAGGGTCAGAGAGAGAGGGAGACACAGAATCTGAAGCAGGTTCCAGGCTCTGAGCTGTCAGCACAGAGCCCGATGTGGGGCTTGAACCCACGAACCACGAGATCATTACCTGAGCTGAAGTTGGACACTTAACCGACTGAGCCACCCAGGCACCCCGGATACTCTCCCTTTCTTAAGGGCAGCTGACTAGCAACTGTGATTCCCATCTGTTACCTTAATCCCCTCTGCAACTTATCTGCGGGCTCTGGGGGATGGGGTGTGGACATCTCTGGGGCTATTCTTGTGTCTACCGCATGGACCAGCTCCCGACCTGTGCCACCTCTTCCCTTGTGCTTGGTCTCTCGGATAGGTTGGTTGGTTTTTTACCACCGTAGCCATTTTAAAGTGTCCCAGCCTACAGCATTAAGTCCACTGACACCATCAAGCAGCCATTACCAGCATCTACCTCTAGAACCTTTCTCCTCTGGCAGGACTGAAATTCGGCCCATTCAACACTAACTTGCCACCATTCTGTTTTCTGTCTCCATGAATTTGAGAACTCTACATATCTCATGCAAGTGGAATCAAATGTACTCGGTTTCCTGTGCCCGGCCCATGTCACTTAGCCACAATGTCCTCCAAGTTCACCCACATCGTAGCATGTGGGTCTCCCGGTTTTGCAGTGACTTTGCACTGCCGGCCCCCCTCCCCCATCCAGAAGCTGGCCCCGGAGGAGGTCCCCGCCGGGAATGGCATGTCAGGCTAAATGTTCGCACATGGATGGCCTGGAGACCTAGCAAGAGACAGCGCCATGTGGCGTGACGGTGCAGCGTGTGGTGCAAAGGGCTGCTCTGGGCCCTGGGCACTGGGCTCCCATCCAGGCCAGCCACCCCTGCCTGGGGGACTTTCCTCGTGAGCACTCATGGAGCACCCACGACGAACCAGCCTCCCCAGGACGCACACAAGGCCCAAGGGCCACTCAGCACAGTACCAGCCGCTTAGTGAGTACTCACTGGATGCTGGTTTGTAAAGGGAGACGAGGTAGGGGCAGAGCTGAGAAGACATCTTCTTCCTAGGGCTCCCTGTGAGCTTCCTGTGAGAGCCACAGGGAGCAGCAGTTGGGAGCTCTGAATCCTGGCAGAAGAGCATACATACTCTCATATGGTGTTGGGGGGCTACTCTGAGGAACCTCTGAAGGCAGGGGCTGGAGAGGCCCCTAGGAAGCAGCACCAAGTCGAGAGTGGCACACATATGGGAAAGGAGGCAGGGAGGCCAAGGTTCACCTTCCAAAGATGATGGGTGTTCTTGATCTGGCTCTTTTTAATCCCCTCCTCCGGGAAGCATTCCATGATTACACTCACAGAACTTTAGTGACTTTTACTAGATGTTTCCTCCATATTCCCCTCTGGAGTCTTATGCTGTATTAATCTGCACTTATCAATTGTGACACAAAAGCGCTTAACTAATTTGGATTAAAGCATCTGATCCTTTGGTATTGCCAAGCACTTTAAAAACTCTCCCTGGGGTGCCTGGGTGGCTCAGTAGGTGAAGCATCCGCCCTTAGCTCAGGTCATGGTCTCACCATTTCTGAGTTTGAGCCCCGTGGTAGGCTCTGTGCTGACAGCTCAGAGCCTGGAGCCTGTTTCAGATTCTGCATCTCCCTCTCTCTCTCTCTGTCCCTCCCCTGCTTGTGCTCTGTCTCTCTCTCTCTTTCTCTCAAAAATAAATAAACATTAAAAAAAAACCTCTCCCCAACCTTCCCTCAGCCAGGACCTGGCTAGAGGCCTGGGGCCCTGAACAACGTGCACTGGTGGAGACAGTTGGGGAGGAGGAAGACTCCTTCTGTATCCATCCCACTAGGGTAGCGCTTGACCTTCACCCTCCCAAAGACCCTGGGAAAGGGGGCACCGTGGCAGCCAGGCTCCTCATTGTGTGGTTCCACGTAGATAGAACACTTCAAGGTTCCCGGCCCCATCCCCTCACCTATACAACTGGGGGTTGGGGGGCTGGGACTGGGAGGCATGGTCTCCAAGCCACCTCGAGCAGGTATCATCTTAGTGCCCGTGTTCCACGTGGACAAGCAGATGTGCAGGGCAGGAGCGCGGCTCGGCTACGTGGCTGGGCAGGGCTTCGGATTCCAGGGTTAGGGGTCTTCTCCCAAGAAGGCACGGCTTACCCTAACTGCTAGCTCTGGACCCCAGGGAGACCCCAGGGAGACCCCAGGGAGACCCCAGGGTCTACTCAGTTACACACGCTTGCTCAACACGCCAGCCGTGTGACCTCAGTGAGCCACTTAACCCCTTCCAGGCCCAGTTTCCTCCTCTATAGATGGGGGTGGGACTGGGGGGGCAATAGTGGGATCTGCACGAAGGTGAAAGAAACTTGAGAGTCCCTGAGTCACAGCATGTGCTGACCAAGGTCAGCTGTGCCCTCAGTCTTGTCAGATGTGCACAGCAGGCCTTCAAGGTCACAGGCTCATAGTGTTGAGAAGGTCCTCCCGGTCCGCCTGGAGCAGACTTCAGCTCCACCCAGGGGTCCCTTGAAGCTGACCCACTGCACCTCTGCTGGGACATCTCCAACCAGAGCTAGGCTGTAGCCACGGAAGAGCCACATCCAATGGACGAGAAAAGCCTGCCGCCTGCGTGAGCAAGCCATCGAGGCACACCGTGCTGGAACGCCCCTGCCTCCAATCTGGGGGCCATCAAGGAAGAGGCAGCAATAGCCCTGTGATAGAAGCAGGCCTTTGCTGCTGCAGCAAGGGCAGCAAGGACCAAGGGCCACCTGGTTGGCCTGGGGCATTTGGGCATTCCTGCCCGTTCTCGCTCCCTCCTCCCTTCTTTTCTTCTCCCACCTACTTTTGTTAAGTGAAGGTATAGAGGTGAATGTTCTGGGAAAGTCCAGGCCAGTCTAGCTATCAACTCTCCTTGGCTTAGCCTCATGTGAGGAATGTGTTTTTCCAACTTAGCCCTCCATCTATCCTCTCTGTAGAATAGGAATTAGGCTGGTGCACTCTCTATCTATTCTTCTTCTTGTTTTTAACGTTTATTTACTTTTTGGAGAGACAGAGTGTGAGTGGGGGAGGGGCAGAGAGAATCTGAAGCAGGCTCCAGGTTCTGAGCTGTCAGCACAGAGCCCAATGCGGGGCTCGAACCCATGAGGCTGGTGCACTCTCTAATAAGGACATAGAAACAGGGCAGACAGTCCTTACTTCTGAATCCCCTCAGGATACTAACTGCCAAGACTGGCTCCCACCCCTCCTGTGGTCAAGGCCAAGCTTGTCCAAGATGCTGCTCTTAGGAAAGGGAACAAAGTTAAAATCTGGTGAGTTCCGATTGTGTATAAGACACTTCACAACCAGCACTTGGTTAATTTCATCCAACGTCATGACAATCCTATAGGGTCATTCCTACCTTACAGGTGGGGAAACTAAGTCACAGAAGTGCAAATGCCTTGTCCAGTGCTGTTCACCATTCAGGGGGGAGGGAGGGAGAACAGAAAGATGGGCGATAATGAGGTGTGGGCCTTCCTTACTGCCCTCCCCTCGGAGGACAGGAGGCAGCAGCCCTGACCACCGGAGGCTAAGGGGCCCCTTCCCTCAGAAACGTAGACAGCTCTCGTTCAGCGTGTCACTGGAGGAACGCAGATCACCCAAATCCCTTTCTCTTTGGCTCTGATGTTGATGACGCGTGTTCTGATTTTTTTAGAGGCAGATTTACCCTTGATTATGTGCATCTGAAGGCAGCTATGAAGATGAATTTTTATTCTGAGCCACGTGCCCCTGGATGTGTGGGGAGCTGGCTGGGACCAGACAGGCTGCGGAAATCCTCCCGTGGTGGCGGAAAGTTGGCAACGTCACGGCTGAAGGGCCGAGTGAGGAGGGGGAGCAGGTTCCGAGGCCAAGGCTCCCCTGGCTTGTCCTGAGTGCCGGTGGCACAGACCAGCAGGACAGGCCTGGGTGTGATGAGAGAGGGCTGGGAGTTCCTTAGTCTCCTCTCACACCCTCGCCCCTCCCTGCCGTCCAGAGAACAGCAGGAGGGCACGCAGGGCCCTAGTGGCTCCTCTTTCCTCCGGCAAACATCATCTTCTGTCCTGGTAAGAGCATGCCGTAATCATCGCTATCTTCCCAAGTAAACAGGGCTTTCTTGCCCTGTAATTGGGCCACTGCTGGACAGACAGTACAATTTGGAAGTGATGTGTGAGGCACGGGAGGGAGGGCTATTTTCCGGGTGCTGTACAGCTGACCAAATGGACCAGCCCCCAGGCCCACTCCATCTCCGGCCTGGTGAGGGGCAACTTAGTCAAAGGTACAGCCTGATCAGCCCAAGTTCATGTTCCTTAAAAACAATGGTCAGGATCAGGGAAACCAGAGCTCGCAGGTATGGCTACTGCAAGGAGCCCCACCCTAGGCACGGAAGGCCTACACGGACCACATGAATGCAATTGTTCAACCCAAAGGGAATCTGAATTCATCCCAGACCACCACCCCCGCCAGACTCGTGTGTGTTCTAGAAATGCCAATATCATTCTTAGACAGTGAGAGGGGTCTAAATCTGCCCAAAAGCGTGCACAAGAGGGTATATGTGTGGTGTGAGTGAGCACGTGAGTGTGTGTTGTGTGTGATGTGTGCGGACCTGCCCCTGTGCCCCTGTGGACCCTGCAGGCACAGACACGGCTGTATGCCAGGCTCTGGACTCTGGGTCTACGCCCTTGGTTTGGTCACTTCCAGTTGATGGACTTGGGCAATTGCTTCAACCTGCTACACCTTGGCTTCCTCATTCATAAAATACAGACAGCCTGATTCACCAGACGGTTGTGACTCTCCAGTGAGTTAATGCGTACAGAGCATTTAATGCTTGCAGGATCCACACTCGAGAACAGCTAACTGTTCTTACTTTTGTTTGTTCAACCAGGGCAACTGGCTAAGTGTCACCTCTTCCTGACTTCAAACTGAGGCACAAAGGAGTCTCTGGAGGTCAGCAGACTCAAAGCCAAGTCCATCCATATCTTCAGCATGTATGTAATACCGAGTATGCACATAAACACAGGACTCGGGCTTTTGAGTAGATTCTCAAATTCACAAGAAGAACCTTCATGGAACTACCATCCCTTGGGTCCACGTCAACAGGAGTCTTTCATATATTCAACCATCTTCTTACAAGGACCTTCGGATACTTCATCAGCCTCATGCCACCTGCCTGCCCCACCTCAAGTCCTCTGGCTTGACTGCAGAGAGTTCTGAGTTGATTGTAGAGCTCCACCCTTGGCTTTTGGATTATTGCTGCAAACACTTACTCCCCTGATTTGTAGATAATTGAACTGCCTGCTTTTACTCATTTATGTAGGGAGATACCTACATAAATGAAATCATCTTAATATCTTGTCTTTATTTGGTTGTAATTGCACAGAGAGAAGAAAAACACGTCCTTTCCCCCCTGGGAGATGCAAATCTTTAGCATAATGGGTACAATGAACAGAGGCTTCTACGTGATATGATTGGTGGTAATAATAATGAATCCTAAATAATAATTAAAATGGCAATGATGCTAAGGATGATAACAACAAAGCTGGTGACAGCCTCTATCTCTCACTGACACTTCCGTGTGCCAGGCACAGTGCAGGCATCAGCACATCTCATTTTGGCAGAGGAGAAGAACTGCCTCTTTGTTGCAAACCTATGGGCAAACTTTGCCTATTCTAGTGTGTGGAAGAAGGGCCAAGGGTCCAACAGCCCAGGCCACAGACCGAGGGAGTGAGCGGGTCCCCCTGGGATCCCGGACCTCATTCTAGTCTGCAGGGAGAGCAGTGCTCCTGCCCTCGGCACGGAACACCCCCAAACCACTTTCCAATTATCCACACACACACGTGCCCCTACGTAATTATCCTGACAAATGTGCTAAAGGAAAATAAACTCTGTAAAACTGCCTTATAAAAATAGCAAAATGCACAGCGCAGGCTTGCTCTATATAATTCATGCAGAAAAGCATGGAAACATCTTATCCTGATAAACTGTGCTTTCTGTGAATTTGCTGATTATACACACACACACACACACACACACACACACACACACTCGCACGCATGCACGGACTGCCGCTGGCTGGCCAGCGCTTTGATAAAGAGATGGGGAGAGCCCAAGTCTGAAGAATGGCTATGGCCTGCCCAAGCTGTCAGCTTAGGGACAGGAATCTGAGAGGCTGGGCTGGTGACCACTCTCTGGCAGCCTGGACAGGTCTTTCAGTTCAGGCTGTTCAGCTTAATTGCTTTTGGCAATCCCTGTTGCACACCAGCACTGTGTAAATGGAGGGGTCACAGGAGGGGGGAGGGTCCTGGGGAGGAAGCAGATTCCTGAACAGATAACATGACAAGGTAGGTATGACTGTGGTGCTGAATGAGAGGATCAGGCAGGCTTCCTGGAGGAGGGGTCTGAGTCTTGAAGCATGAATATGGTGGCCAGGGGAAGATGGTAGAGAAGGCACTGGATAGTGGGTTTACTATCTCCAGGCCGGGAGCAGGGGCTGAGGCTGGTGAGCAAGACATGCACGAGACAATGGGCGCTCACCGAGTAACCTCCCCATTGGGCCACCGTAAGGCCTGTTTATCCTCTAGGGACTCCCTAAGTGTCATTCACCCAAGGAGCCCGTCCCTGCTCCCTGCCTCGATACTTTGGAGCCCTTGCCAGACCCTGTCAGGTCCCCTTCCCCTTCTGCACAGGGCTTCTAACTCCAACTGTTATTATAGAATCATCCATGTGCTCTTGGGTCAATGTGTCTTCCACTAGGCACCGGGGGCTTCTCACTCCAGCTCCTGCTACGGTTCCTGCCACACAGGATAAATGCCCTTGATAAATGCTTGTTGAATGAATGAGTAAATGGCTAATGGACGGTTTTTGCAACTAATCATGGGATGGTTGGATGGGGGTGAGCCTGGAGACAGGAGACCCGCGGGAAGGCCAGTTGAGTCACTTGGCCTGAAGAATGATAAGGGTCGGACGTAGAGAGCAGGGAGTGAACGTGTCGACCTCAGAGGAAGGGACAACAGCAGGCTGACACTGATGGATGGAGGTGCGGGGAGTGGGGAGGCTGCCCAGAGAGCCCAGGTCTGGCCCACTCCTGGACAGCTGGTGAGCCACCTGCCAAGATGAGGAACAAGGGAGAAGGAGGAGGCTCGGGGGTGGGGGTGGGAGTGAGATGACTACATGATGGACTTGGTGAGTTTGAGTTCCTAGAGACTCAGGCCATTCCCCTCCTGGGCACGGACACCAAGGCCACGGTGGCCACTCCCAACATCCCCTCCTCAAGCGCTATTAGCTGAAGTCTGACCAGCCCCCGCCTTTGGCCATTCCACCAGCCCTGCCCGGGTCACCAGACTCCCTGGGGGCAGGCAGGTGCATGCTGCCCCCTCCCAGGAAGAACAGCAGTGTAGCCACCGGGGGGGAGGGGTCACAACAAGGGGGAACATGAGGGTGGAGCAACCTCTCCAGCTGGGTTCCCAGGAACCTTCAAGGAGAAGGGAAGAGGCTTCTACCTGGGGTCCAGCCCCCAGCCCAGAAATGGATTGGCCAGCCTCTCTCTCCATGCCCTGGACAGAAACACATGGGCGGGCAGAGGAGCTACAGTAACGGCTGGATAGAGGTCTGGGGTAACCACCCTGGGACCACACCCAGCCTGCCCCCCCGCCCACTTAGTCTTCCTATGGTGACCAGGCCACTCTCTTACTCAACAACCTTCAATGGCTCCTCAGTGTCTTTGGGGGGTGAAGTTGGAGTCCAAAGTCCAGCATTTCACGGCCCCCTTTAGTCTGACCCCAGCCTATGTTCCCAATGTTTCAGCTCATATGCCCCCATGTCCCACCCCTACGAGGCCAGTTCACTCCAGCTCGACTGGTCTCCTTGCTGACTTGAGCCCCCAAAGAAGGCAGAATCATGGTAATTATACCTGTGAGCATAACATAAGATACAGAGATGCAAAATCAGGCATGCCTGGGTGGCTCAGTCGGTTAAGCATCCGACTTCGGCTCAGGTCATGATCTCACAGTTCATGGGTTCAAGCCCCACACCGGGCTCTGTGCCGACAGCTCAGAGCCTGGACCCTGCTTCAGATTTTGCATCTCCCTCTCTCTCTGCCCCACCCCTACTTGCACCCTGTCTCTCAAAAATGAATGAACATTAAAAAAATTTTTTTTAGAGATGCAGAATCACTGTGTTATACACCTGAAGCTAATGTTATATGTGTGTAGATTATACTTCAACTAAAAAACAAAGAATCATAGACTGTTGGGGGCGGAAGGAACCCTTCCTTCCACAGACAAGGAGACCCAGGACCAGAGAAGGTAAGTGACTTGCCTCCCGCCAGGGTCCAAGCTGAGTTAGTTCATTCATTCACTCCACACGAATTCAATGCCAATTTCCTGCCAGATGCTATCTTAGTTCACATAAGAACACGAAACCTCCCCCTAGTCATTTAACAAGTTAGTTATTAAGCACCTTCTATGTGCCAGGCTGGGGGCCAAGTTGCAACAGTAAACAAAAGAGAAGTGCCTGCATCCTTGGAGAGTCGAAGAGCGACAAAATCAATAAAGACACGTTGTCAGAGGGTGACGAGGACAGTGAAGAAGGAAGAACAGCACCGGGGAAGGGGACCGAGAACGTGACAGGTAGGCAACTTTCATGGAGGGTGCTAACGGGGGACCTCTCTGAAAAGTGGGCATTTGGGCACCAGGAAGAAGTGAGGACTCCCTAGGGGCAGGCAGTGGTGGGGGACCCAGGGAGAGGAAGCAGCCTTCCCAGAGGCTCTGAAGCAGGAACACCTCAGTGAGTTGAGAGGCTGGGGGCAGAGAGCACCAACACCGGAGAAGTGGGGGCCACGCAGTTGGGGGAGGACTTTGGCTTTACTCTGAGTGAGGTGAGATCCTGAGCAGTGGAGGGATGTGAGCTGACACACGCAGTGTGACAAAATCACAATGAGCCACAGCGGCACTGGGATGGGGACAGGGAGGTTTCCCCACGTGGCTTCCCAAATCAGAACAGGCAGGAGCTGTGTGTGTGTGTGTGTGTGTGTGTGTGTGTGTGTGTTTGCAAGGAGAAAAGGAAAGGAGAAGAGCAGAATAGCTTAAAATAAAGCCCAACATTTACTAAGGACTCACTATATGCCCAGAACGGTGCTAAGTAGTAACTCATTTAATACTTCACTTCCACCCATTTTATAGATGAAGAAACTGAGGCACAGGGAGGTCCACTTGTTCCAGACCATGCTTCTGGTAATGACAGAGTGGCACAGAAACCCAGGCAGTTTGGCTCCAGAGCCTGCATTTCTAACCACCACACGGTGTCACAGAGAGAAACTGCTCCAGGTAGAAAGGTGAGTGGGGGCCTGGTCCAGCATCTGGGATAAGAAGGGCTCAGGCATTTTCCTTTCCTTTGAACAGTGTCCCAGAATTAAGGAAGCCCAGGGCAGGGTCACATGTGCTGTGCATGGAAGAGGCTCACGTCTCAGCCCTGGGGACCTAGAGCCTGAAGGGTGGGGACCCTAGCCCCAGCAGCCCCCAAGCTGCACCTGCACTCCTACTGTCCAGGTGATTCTTTAAATCCTGGCTATTCAAAGTGCGATCTCCAGACCGACAGAACTGGCGTCACCAGGGGGCTTATCAGGACACCGGAACCTCCCCTCCCCGACCCCAGACCTCCTGAATCATAATTTGCATTTAAGCAAGACCCTCGGGAGATTTATAGTGGACCCATTAGAATCTGCGAAGTCCTACTCTGGACCTCAAGGCCAAACAGGACATCTTCAAGGAATCCTTTTCTGACCCACCACCCCCAGGAGATCTCAACCCATGACTTCGTTCTCTCAAAGCAGCTTCAAACCCTCCTTCATGGCATTTACTACATGGTCATTCAGTTCTCCAGCTCGCTGCACGTGCCATCACCTGGGGAGACTGAAAAATGCTAGGGGGTCAAGCTGCACTCCTCACGGTGAGATCAGCACCAGATATCGGTTTCTGGTTTTAGTTTCTGTTTTCATTTTCATTTCCCCCCCATCCACACACACCCTGAGGTTTCCAATGCACAGTCAAGTGTTTGAGCCCTTGTTGTAACTAAATGCTTTATTCCTCTCCTTTGAGTACATCTCACGATAGCTGCTGCTGCTATTTCAGGAATAAAAAGAAAAGCAGGGTCATTGCCGAGAGGCTGACCAAGCCTGGCTCCTAAACCCTGACACGTTTGCCACCTCTTCTCGCTAACCGCAGGTGCCCAGGAAGGCAAACAGCCTGGCTGGCGTGGGCTCGGCCTCTTACCGGAGCGAGTCGTTAAGAATCAAGAGTCTCAGGGAGTCTGGGTGGCTCAGCTCATGATCTCACAGTTCATGAGTTTGGGCGCCGCGTTGGGCTCTCTGCTGTCAGTGCCTGCTTCGGGTCCTCTGTCCCCTCTCTCCAGCCCTCCCTGACTTGGGCTCTCTCAGAAATAAATAAACAATAAAAAAAATCTTTATTTTTTCAAGAGTTTCAGTGTGGGGAGGAGGAGAGGGGGCCTGGTGCCTGCTGTCTGTGGGGCTCCCTTCGAGGCTCCTCTTGCACCAGCTGTCTCTACGCAAGGCAGAGCCACTTAGCTGCTCCCTGCAAGATGACCTGAGAGCACCTGGGCCGAACCCCTGGGCTGGGGGGCCTGCCTCCAGAGCAACTCTGGTTTTTGTCACAGAAATAAATCAGGGCCTCGTTTGACCCATAGTACGCATTGCTTTTCCTCTTCCAGCAAAACAAACTTCTCTCCCATGACTTCTGGAGAGGTTCATTTAATAGCGTGTGAAATGGAATGTCAACAGGAATTAGGACAAACGGCATCATGATCCCCAACAGATGACAGGCAGCCAGGGGCCGGCGGGCTCCAACAGCCCCGAGCCCTGGGGAGCAGGCCTGGGGGCCCCTCAGCCCTGGCCCTGGGGAAGAGGGACCTCTAGGCACACGGGGTCCCGGCTTACAAATGGACTGTAGTCTGTGAGCTTCTGACAGCAGCGCAGAAACTGCCTTTGACATGGGAAGTCAGTTTCCTCTGACACACAATTAACAAGGACAAGTATTCCCCGGGGCGGGACCCAAGAGCCCCATCAGTCAGCCCGTCAGAGGTCATGTGCGCGGGAAGGCCGTCCAGAGCCGAGTCTTGACCTCCTGCCAATAACTGTCAGCTCACTTCACCTCACTTACATCGACTTCCTGCTTTTCACAGGCCCCTGCGTCTGTCAGCTCCTCTGCCCCTGGGACTCGGAGGTGTCAGAGAAAAATGCCTCTGCCCTTTGCCCACCCGGTCGCGGAGGGCCCGGCCGTGTTCACTTAATTCGATCATGGAAACGGTGAATGTTTTCTCTGTGATGAGAATTTTATGTGCATTAATCTTCTTCGTCTGCTCATCCACTTAAAAGCATTTTTATTGAGTATCTACTATGTACCAGACACGATTTGGGGCATGGCAGTGAACATCTGTTACAAATCCCTGAACTTGAGGAGCTTATGTCTGTGTGAGGTGGGGGAAAGAAGGCAGATGGTAAGATAAATAAGAAAAGCATCTAGCAGTGAATCGAACGGGGCGGCAGACCATGGGGTGCCACCCCATAGCACCTCCAGTCTCACGTGGCGCATGGTGGTGTGATGCCGACGTCCACTCTGGGCAGAGAGCTTTGGGGGAGGACAGGTGTCAGGAGTGCTCCAGGCTCTGCGTGTGCTTGGGGCAGCATCTCTGAGGTCCCCATGGGGCTCAGCTCGCCAGCCCCCCTTGCTGGCCCTTCCCCAGTCCTGTCTCACTCATCCTGCTACGTGGATCCCCACCCACAGGCGGTGGTACCCACGTCTTGGTCCCCGGATCTGTTTTCAGGGGAGCCCAAACTTAGGCCTAAGAGTGATGCAGACCAGGGAGAAAGTAAATAAAATGGAACCTTCTTTCCATTTTAAGGCAGGAAAGAACAACGCCATTTCTCTAGATGATTTCTCTAGATGAGGAAATTAGGTTCTGCCTCCAACTTTCTTTCTTTCTTTCTTTCTTTCTTTTTTAATGTTTATTTGAGAGAGACAGAATGCAAGCAGGGGAGGGGCAGAGAGAGAGGAGGAAACAGAGTCTGAAGCAGGCTCCAGGCTGAGCTGTCAGCACAGAGCCTGACGCAGGGCTCATACCCATGAACCACAAGATCACGACCTGAGCCAAAGTCGGACGCTTAACCGACTGAGCCACCCAGGCACCCCTGCCTCCAGCTTTCTTAAGTTTTCCCACTAAGTGGCAGAATGGGACTGGCCACCTTCTTCGTCACGTGAAGGTGTCTCTGAAGCACTCCACTCCTCACCCTTCATCTGGTCGAAGAGCCAGCATTGAAACCATGAAGGCACAGGGCCGATGTCTGCCACGCCAGAAATGAAGGGAGAAGGCACCCATGGGGAGGGCTGGAGGAGGAGAGCTCTGGGCAGGGAAGGGGCACAGGCTGTTGGGAAGAAAGGAGACCTACGAGAGGCATCCAGGGACAGAAAAGAGTGCTGAGCAAAGGGAAGCCAGGAGTTGCATTTCAGGCTGGCTGGAAGGGAGGCCGTTCTATTGGACAATGGAGGGCTAAGAAAGTGGGGAGACCAGAGCAAGCTCAGCTGCTGCAGGGGACCCTGGCTGCGTCCCCATAAGAGAAGTGCCCTGGCCTCCATCTGTTTCAACTCAGCTCCTCCCCCACGGACAGCACCGGGCCCAGCCTCCCCAACCCACAGGTGCTGTCCAGCCGCGGGCACCGCTTTCCTCTCCGCCCACTGGACTGGGGGCGGGAACGCTGCAGAAAACCCAGACACCGGCTCACAGAACATCTTCATTGTTCAAGAGCAGAGGCTGAGGCCCAGAGAGGGGGCATCACTTGTCTAAAGCCACACAGCAAGATGGGAGCAGAGCTGGAGCTAGAACGCAGGTGTCCTGACATTGACTCTGGGGCTGGTGACACTTTTTCCTTTTCTCCTGGGACAAGGGTTCTATTTGCACAGGGTGTTGCCCGCCTGTGTCTCCTGTGGGCCATCGGACAGGCCAGGGCCCCGAGGAAGGCGGCTGGTGAGAGCAAGGGGCCATCCGATGCCTTCGTGACAGCCAGGGACACCTCAGGACTCACGAAATGGTGTATCCTGTCCTGTGACTCAGACAGGACAGTCATCACTCAGCCTGCCATACAGGGGAGGAGACCAGGCCAGGACCCCATACAGAAACTCTTGATTCCGAGTTTCATGTTCTTTCCAATCATGTCCAGCTAAGCCCAACTGGGGCCTTGCGGTGATTACCTTTCATTAGCTTCAGAAAAGCCTCTGCTTTGGTGAGTTTCATAAAGGACTAAATCTGTCAGGAAAACATAAAGACAGGGCCCTCATCCATCTTCTCGACAACTATTTATTAGACTTATTATTATGTAAATACAGAGGGGGAGGGGGAGACTACATTAAAATCCAATTGTGGCTGCCTCTGCTGGCAAGGGGTAGACGGAAGGGGAGGTGGAGGGGGGCCTGGGTCCTTCTGTCCCTCCGGGAGGCCCAGCAGGAGGCCCGGTTTGGGGGAGGCGTGGGGAAGGAGCCGCAAGTGATGCCCACTCAGGGCCAGCAATCGCCGCCCTGCTGGCCTATGCCATTGTCATTCCATTTCCAATTAATGAAAGGTTAAGACACAATCAAAAAGCCAAATGGTGCCCTTAATTGCTGCGGTGGGAGAGAAAGCAGCTTAGCAGGACCCTGAGGACGCCCTTCCCAAGGGGTCCAGACTCTCTCTGTCCCTCTGTTCCCACAATAACTGTCTTGGAGTTGAGGCTGGCCTGCCCTGGTCCTGACACAGGGAGGGCTCCAGACACCCCTCCTTGGTACCCTTTGCTCAGCCCCTCGGGGGCTCTCGGCCACCTCTGTGAGGGCGCATGTGTGTGACTTCCCTGTCATAGATCTGCTCACGTGCCTCCTGGACACCCCTCCTGCAGCAATGACAGCTCATTGGTCCTTGTGTGTCCCCTGTGGTGCCTGGCACATACAACGAACTCAGTAAATGTTCCTTCTCGAACATGTGAATACGTTCCCTGGAGGTGATTACACTCAAAGGGGAGGGAAGTGAAAACAAATACAGGCATTTCAGCCATTACCAGTACAAGAGGCTCAGGGTGAACCCCATAATTCAGGTAGCATGGGGCTCCGTACCGCAGTGCCCTGGCCAGGCCCGCCTCAGCGTGGGCACACAGCATGCCAGGCTCTCAACTGTCCCCTGCCTATACCATTTGACCCTGAGCATGATGACAGCAGGGCTGGGCTTCACGTCCCCATGGCCAGCACAGTGCTGGACAGTCACATAGTAGGTATTTGTGGAAGGAGGGAGAGAAAGTAGAGGGGGAGGGAGGGAGGGAAGGGGCAGTGGCAAGCTGAGTCCTGAACTACACCAGCCCCTCCCGTGACACAGGCTGGCATCCTGTGGGGGGCAGAAGTATTGGCTCAGGACGAATGAAAGGTGGCACCACGGGTGAACTGGCAGCACACCATACCCAGCAGGGCTGTTGCTGGCCTCTCTGTGCCAGTCAGAACTAGGAGGGACACTTGTCCCCATCCGAGTGCCCTGGTACAAGGCACATTGGCTCAACCATATATGGTGGCCTGTGTGGTTCCGGTGGCACAGGAGGGGTTTGTGGGGGGAGTTCAGTGAAGACTCTGGATTGCGGAGCTGTCCAGGGCATATGGTTTAGCCTTCAAGGTCAAGGGCATATCCCACAGGTCCTTCCACAGTTACCTTCCACTAATGGAGCACTGCCAGCTCTAGACGCAGCATCAAGAGGCTGACATATATGATCTCCACCACCCCCTCCTTTAATCTTTACAACAATCTCAGGAAGTAGGCACTATTATTACCCATTTCACAGATGAGCTCACAGATGCTTGGAGAAGGTTAGAAGTCTGCCAAGGTCATGGCTGGTAAACCCTAAGGGTGGAGGTAGAGCCCAGGTGGTATGAAGAGCTTGGCAGCTGCTTGGCTGACCCAGGAAGGCTCCCCAGAAATGATTCAGGCCTCAACCAGGGCTCAACCTTGTCTCTTCCTCACTTTCTCAGAACTCCAAGGTTCCAGGGGTCCTGCCTCAGTGGGCTTCCACGGTCAAGTAGCCCGGCAGCCGGCTGTCTGGCCAGGCAAGAGCCTGGAATGAGGTCCTGGGTCATGACTGGTGAGGATGAAGTAGAAGAGGGTTCGCTACAAGATTGCCTTCCTGCACTGCCCGATGCCTGCACTGATCCATGTGTGGTCCCTCTCCGCGTGCATGAGTGCCACCAGGAGCATGGATTTGGGTGTCAGATAGACTGGGCACGAGGTCTGGCTTCACTACCTCACTTACTGGCCCCATGACCTTGGACAAGCCTATTTCCTCATCTGAGAAGAGGGGAGAATACCACCAGGCTCACTGAGCATAGTGAGGATAAAAAGTGCTGATACGTGCCCCGCCCCCCACCCCAGGCCCAGTGCTGGGCACACAGTAGGTACTCTATACTTTTAATCTTGGTAAATTATCCTTCCATCTGCCTCCTGGAGTTACAGTAAGTGCAAGCAAGTGTCACAGAAACTACGGTGGGGCCTGTGGTTAGAGTGCAGGGGACACACAAAGCAGGAAGGGACTGGTGACATCCTGTGTGCGAGTGTGTGTATGTGAGAGAGAGAGAGAGAGAGCACATGTGGGGAGCATGGGGATGGCTGGGGAGGGCTCCATGCCCCCTGACCTGGGCTGGTCACATGGTGGACAAGGGGAAAGTTTTCTGGACAGAAACCGAACGGAGGAGGAGCCACCATTCCACATGCCCCATGGCGCCGAGCACAAGGCTGGGAGTGGAGCTGGCCTTCCGGTGGTGCCTGCTGAGGAAACAAGATGGGAACGGATGTTGTCTGAGCCTTCTTTGGAGGAAGGTGGCCAGGCCTCTCTTGACACGCCTGTAGCCGCAGCCCGCTGGAGCTCACTCCCAGGCGTCTCTGGGGTCCCCTGGCTTCGTGCAGGCCTGCTTGCTCCTCATCTAACCTCCCTGGACAGAGAACACCACAGCCTCCCGGTAATACTCCCCCACAGACTGGCAGATTATTATTAAATACTGAGTGTGAACATGGAAGGTTATGTTGCTCTTGGTGTTTGTGAAGGGCCTAACCACATCCTCATCAGGGCTGTTCTGTGTCTCCGCACCCCACCCTACATGGGAAATGGGCCGAGGGGGCCCCACTGGACAGGCGAGGCCAAGGAGACAACTGTTTGCCGGCAGAGCTGTACACTCAGCCAGCCAATCGATAACCAACACGTAAGCGAGGATGTAGGAGTCAGGGACTGTTAGGCTCCACAGATACAATGGCAGATTGCCGATGAGGCCCTGTCTCCCAGCGGCCGAGGAGGCTGTGCTGTAGACAGTGAGCTGACAGGCCCATTTCTGTCTTCTGGATAACCAGTCAGTCATTTGTTAATCTGTTCATCATGCGAGTCGTTACCGTGTGTCAGGAGCTGTTCTAGGTGCTGAGGACACAGCAGTGAAAAAACAAGGTTCCTATCCTCATGCAATGTACATGTTAACAGGAGAGACAATAGATACCTATGACAAACACAATAAAGACACTAAATACATTTGCCCGGCACTTTACAGTTTACAATATACTTCTGCAAATATTGTCTAATTCTCGCTGTAGTCCTGTGATCACCGTACTTTTGTTACTCTCATCGAGTAGATAAAGAAGTGAAGACTCAGGGTAAGTGACTTGCTCTCAACCACACGGCTAGTAGCCAGTGAGACCAGGACTCAAACCCCAGCTGGAGCACAAGACCACGTGTTCTTGAGATAACGCTCTGTCGGAACAAGGGTGTCGTTGTCTGAAGAGCTCATGGGGGAAGGGGTATTCATCATGGGGGCTCTCCATCAATGGTGGGGGACATACAAGGGGACCTTGCTGAGGTCGGAGGGATGCAGGTGTCCTCGGGAGGGCCAACAGATGAGCTACAGTAAACCGCCGTCTAAGAACTGTCGCAGGAATTCTGGGAAATCCTGGGCTGCGGTAATACTTGGAGTTTGATGAGTGTTTTGTTTATTTGCTTGTATAATTTTGTTTTGCTTTGTAGCTCTTGCTCTAGGTATGAAGACATTTCTTCAATGGGTGTGTGTGTGTGTGTGTGTGTGTGCGCGCGCGCGCGCACGCACATGTGAGTGGAGCCTGGGAAGCAGACAGGGAGAGGTGAACAAAGATAGCGGGGCATGTCCTGACCTCCAAGGAAGCCTGTTCGGCCACCACTTGTTCCTCCTGTAAATATCTAGTGAGTTCCCAGTGTGCCCTGGGGTACAAGGATGGCTGAAGCAAGCCCAGTCTGCCTGTTTTTGGGGTGGGGTTGCCCCACCACGCCCACTGGACAAACGGATTTGCCTTTGCCCCCACCTGTGCCCTCTCATCCTGCCCAGCTCTACAGAAAGATCTATTTCAAGGCACCTGGGCCGGTGCTGGGCATGGGGCTCCGGTGCCAGAGATGGGTGTTGTTCCCACCTGCACATGGCTCCAGCACCTGGAAAAGTAGCCACAGACAAGCGCTTAGTAGCAAATAGATCACTCCCCACCGAGCCCATGATTCACCAGGGCACAGAGCCAGCCACCCGAGGCGCAGGGACACAGCCACCCTGGCAGGTTCCAGGGAGGGCCACGGGACTCTGGCCCACATTTAAGGGTAGGATTTATTTCTTCCCCTCCCTGCAGCCTGTCGGGCTTTTTTGCTAGTTCTTCCACTTATTTTATTTTTCTCCCCCAGGGTTGGAGAGAGTTTCCATCCTAGCTGTGCAGGGCATTTCCCCAGGGAAGCTTAAAAACCCTCAGATAAATTAGCCGAAGTCTGTGGCCAGGGTCCCCTTTGTTCTCCCTTCTCAGCAAGCAGGCATCTCTCCTCTGGGACCTGGCCTCCGTCCTGCTGATGCAAGGCTGACTGTGCAGTGCAGGGCGGGGAGGGGAGGGGAAGAGATGAGGGAGGAATGGTGAGTGGCGAAGGGGCTTCTGGAAGCCCACAGAGGGAGGGGCAAGCAGAGAAAGGAGGGGGGTACAAAGGGAGAAGAAGGTAAAAGGGCAGAAAGGTTGGAGAGCATGGCAGTCCCTTTGTAGGGGACTAATGTCATGTTTCAATGTGGGCAGAAAGCCGCAGCGAGCATCTCTGGGTCTCACTCTGCACATCTAGCATTGGGCGTGATGCACAAGTGTAAAACATGGCTATCGTCCCAGAGGGGCTTTCACCCAGAAGGCAGGGATTGGGAGAGGGGCTGGTATGAGCATCATATGTTCAAGGTCCAACATAATATAAATACAAAAGCTTTTGTCTGCGGGATAGAAAATCTGGTGACAGTTCTGGCTCGGTCACTCACTTCTGTGTGAGCCTGGGTCTGTACTGGACGTCCCTGTGCCTTGGTTTCCGTACTGTAAAATGGACATAACACAACACCCCTTAAGTGCCCACAGGGACCCTGAAAGGAGACACCGCGGGTCAGAATGAACCGTAAATTCTAAACTTTGACAGAAATGCAGGAAACAGGGCAAACAAACACGGGATACTGAGGCACTGAGGCCACTTGGGGGCGGTCAGAGTCTTGGAGGCCAAGGCCTTGCGCTGGGCTGGACTGGGCAAGATAAACAACTAGCTTTAGAAGAGATTAGGAGGCTGGGGAAGGGAGAGGCCACCCAAAGGAAGGCATGGAGGTGGGAATATACTTGCTTTATTTGTGAGACAATCAGAGAGCAGTTCTGTTTTTGTTCCTCTGCCTGCTCTCTCCTCCCTCCTCTCCCACTCCTGGGCGTTTTTAGGTGATTTCTTTAGCCTAGAATAGGCTCCTGCCTTCCTGTTTGTGAACTTTTGTTAATAATTCTGGCCTTTTTTAGATGTCATTGTTTCCAAGAAGCTCTTCCAGAGGCCCAAGAATGGATGCTCCAATAGACCTTATGTTAGTGTTTTCTAAACATTTCTACTGTGACCCAAAATAAGAAAACATTTTATGTCACACACACACACACACACACACACACACACACACACACACCAGTATAGAAAATGGAAATGGAAGTTTTAAAGAAACAACATTTCCCCTTATTATGAATGCGATCCCATAATATCATTCTGTGATATTTCTATTCTGCTCTATTTAATTTTTTTTTAAATGCTGGTCGTGACCCACTAAGTTAATTTCGTGACCCACTAATGGGCTGGTAACCTGCTGTTTGACAACACCTGTCGCATTTGCTCCCGGCACTGGATCACCGCGTGTGTCTGCACCCCCGCCACCCCCGCAGCCCCCCTCGGGACAGGCATTTCATCAGGCTCGACCCCGGGACCCAGCCTCCAGCACTGTGCCTGGTGCCCAGCAGGGGCTGAATGGATGAGTTATTGAATGGAGGGCTGTCTGGCTGGGGCAGAGGAGTGCCGAGTAAAGAAGGATGAAACGAGGAGGGCTGTGAAAAGCAGGTGGGGGGAACAGTGAATCTGAAGGAAGCATGTGGAGGCATCAGGGAAAAATCTCAGGCAGGAGAGGAGGGGGGCCTGGTCCGAGTCACTGGCTGCAGCGGTCACTAAGAGCTCTGCCTTGAGGCCCTTTGAAGGGAGAGGACAAGGCTTGATGGCAGAGAGCTCGAGAGGTAGCACAGAATAAGTGGCAAAGAGGACCCTAAGTCTCTGGCCTGAAGGCAGGACACCGTGGGATAGCTTTTCTGCCCAATCACTGCAGCTTAGGGGAGACCCACAGTCATGATAGCTTGTGTTTATTGACCACCTACTATGTACAGGCACTACCCCCAGGTCCTGTGCACACATCCACTGTTTACAATCACTGGCCCAAGGTCACACCGCTGGTGAGTGGCACCAATGGGACTCAAGTTGGGTCAGTCTTGAGTCCACGGTCTATACCACTTTCTCCTGCACATCATCGCCTTCCCTCACTTCCTGTCCATCAGTTTCTGCGACGACACAGTCCATGAGCTCCCAGTTCCTTCAGAATTGGGGATTGCTTGTAATTCGGAGGGGAGTAGATACGTGCATGGCCAAGGGTTGGGGGTCGAGACGGCAGGTGCTGGCCACCATTAAGTGTGGGTACATCCAAGACGTGAGGAGCAGGGCACTCATTCATTCCTGCATTCACTTAATCAGCATTGACAGTGCCTCCGGTGTGCCAGACACTGGCTAAGGTGTTAAGGACACAACGCAAGAAGTTCCCGGCCCTCGCAGAATTCACATCCCAAGAAAGGAGGGAGCCAGACGATAACCAGGTAGATACGTGAAGTCCCACTGCAACACAGCGAATCCAAGGTTGCGTACAAAGAATAGTCTGGGAAGGTCTCTCAAGGAGGAGACACCTGAACCGAGACCCGGGGCAGAGCTCCAGGGGAGCACCCAAGGTTGTAGGTGGGAGGACCAGACAGAGGCGGTGAAAAGAGCCAGAAAAGCCTGTTACAGAGCGCATGGGCCTCCAGAAGGACGGCAGGGGGGCTGGGAAGGGAGGAGAGAATGTTTCAGGGCCCAGGAACGGCATGAGAGCCAGGAGGCTTGAACGTCCCCATTGAAACACTGACACTATTGACAAAAGACTGCCGAGTTAAGCAGATGTTGTCACCAGCCAGAACGCACCGCAGGGACCGTGGCATCTTCTGAGAGCATGCCGTGGACCGCTGACAGGGCACAGGGCACAATCACCAGCCTCGGGCTCCGGCTCCTCAGAGTCAGTCTTGGTGCCAGGATGGGGAGAGGCCACCCACCTCCAGCTTCTTGGGAGGTGGCTGCTTGCAGTGCGGCTGGGAGGCTTTGCTTTCAAAAGGGTCCTCCCCCTACTCACCCCCCCCCCACTCCTTATGGGGAGGGCTGATCTGGAAGTCTCTTCTGCAAACACACGTGCCCTCCACCTTTCCCTCTCCAGCACAGGCTCTGAGAAGAAAAGGAACCCTTGTGGCAGGCGCAGGGGCATCCAGGGGGCTGGGGCAGCCCCCAACAGGGTGATTCACCTTACCCTCACTCACACTTCACCATCTTGCCTCAGAGCTTGTAGCTCCTGGTGTCCTGGTAAGGGTAAGAAGTTTCTAGACTCAGCATCCATTCCCCTCTCAGCCAAGGTGGCCAGAAAAGAAATGGCTTCCCCCCTTCATATGTCCAGGGCAGGGAGGAAGCTCACTCCTTCCAGAGGAGACACAGAAACCTGGACAGAAGACTGTGTGATGTCACACCTAGCACTAAATATGAGAAAACCCAGAGACCTCTGTCTTCCCCTCCTCTTCTTGGCGAGGGGCCCAGAGCCTCCCAAGCTCTGTTACTAGGCTTCAAAGGCCAGTAAGAAAGAGGGGGAAGGAGGGGACTCTCTGACTTCCTCCCCTCAGCTCTTCTTGTAGGAGACACTCCATATCCCAATCACATGAAAAAGAAAACAATAGGCCTCAACAACATTTTATTGAGCACTTACTATATTCCAGGCATTATCTAAATGTGGATGGGAATAAATTCACTAAATGCTCACAAAACCTGGTGAGGTATCAGTATTCCCACTGCCTAGACGAGGGAACTAAGGCACAGAGAGGATAATTAACTTACTTAATGTCACACAGTTGGTGTCACTGGATGGCAGACATCTTTAATCTCAGTTTCAGACGAGGCTCCGCATCAACTGTTACCACATTCTCCAGCAAGGTGCAAGGCCCCACGCGGGACCCGAGCTGCCCACTCGCCACACGCATCAGTGAGGTTGAAGAGAATGAAAAAAAGGTGGCTGGAGATCGGGAGAGAGTCGCTGAAGAGAGTCCCTGGCGTGTGGGAAAGCTGTATGTGCTCCTCCTTCAGGTCAAGTCGAGAGTGGGGGCTTTGGGGAGACCTTCTCAGAGAGATTTACCCGGGTCCTCTGCACTTGGAGACACGGAAAACTGGTGTCTGGTTCTTGCCCAAATAATCTAAAGGCGAGGTCAGGTGCCCACTGGCTGCTCAGAGGTGGAGCAAAGAAGGAACGTGGCCTCGTGTTCCCAGGTTTTCAGGCACGTGGCCTGGGGTGCACTGACGTGGAGAGAGCCTGCCTGGAGGGTGGGGACCCCACAGGGAAGAGGGGGCCCTGCCCGATGCTCAGAGCTGAGCAAGAGGTTTAATTCTCACTCAAGGGAGAGGCATTGCAGGTGTCGGGAACACTTCCCAGCAGCTGAGTGGGCCAAGTGTCTCCAAAGTGCCCTCCGCCCCAGGGAGACCTGGTTAGCTTCCCATGTCTGCCAGGCCCAGAGAACTCGGATAAGGACGTCCTCACCCTGTCGTCCTGTCCTTCCCTTTCACCGTCCAAACTGGGAGCAGAGGAAGAGAGAGGCCCCACCAGGCCCCTCCAGATGTCCGGCCCGCCCCCTCTGGGCTCCCGTGGCCTTGGAGAAGAGGCACTTCGGGCTACGAGGCTGGAGGCTGGCCTTCCGTCTTCTTCCCCTGCTTGGGTCCCCGTGGGCTTGCGTCCCGCCTCTCCCATAGACCGCAGCCCCCTCAGTGGCCTGTCCGTAGAGCTCCCTTCTCTTGCTTCTGGTGGCTTCTCCTTGCCTTACACCTGCAGGGCTCCCTGCTCTCTTCTAGGCCTGCTACCACCTCTGTAAATAGCTTGAAATGGAGTTTAAAGCTGTGATTATCGAGCCGGCCTGGGCACCCCATTCTGAGGAGCTGAGGCTTTTGTGATACCTAAACACGACCTGAAAAGTCATGAGACTTGGCCCTGTTTCTACCCAGGGCTATAAAAGGGCTGGTGCCGCTGAATAAATTCACAGGGACAGTGGGAAAGACAGTGAGGAGGACTTGCCTCGTGCACCATCCAGCTGTTCTCAGAGGTGCCAGGGCCGGGGGTCCAATCCAGGCGCCCGGCTCCAGAGTCCATGTCCTTCTGGCCAATCTCCTACACAGTTTCCTGCAGGGCCAGATTCTCAGGGAGGAGAATCTCTGTGATTTTCGGTGTTTGTCCCAAGCGGGAGACCCCAGACTTCCTCAGCAGCTTCCTTCAGAATTACACCCATCGCTTCTGGGCTTCTATTCTAAGCCTCCATCAGAGGACATTTCCTTTGTTTTTCTGGGGAGGAAAGGAAACTGGTCTTTGAGCCAAAGACGGAGCCAAAGCACCTGCAGAGGGTGTTTCTGAGTCGCACGTCCCTCCTTTCTCGCTGCTTGATCCCTGCTGCTCTGACGTTCATGTCAACCCGGATTGAAATGTCCTGTCCAGGGGCGCCTGGGTGGCTCAGTCGGTTAAGCGTCCGGCTCCGGCTCAGGTCATGATCTCACAGTTCATGAGTCTGAGCCCCGCGTCAGGCTCCTTGCTGACAGTGCAGAACCTGCGCCGGATCCTCTCTCTCCCTCTCTCTCCTCTCTCTCTGCCCCTCCCCAACTTGGCTTTCTTTCTCTCTCAAAATGAATAAACTTGAAAAGGAAATGAAATGTTCTGTCTGGATTTTCCTGAAGGATTGGAATACTAACTTCCAGAGCTCCAGATCTTTCTTTGCCCACACCCTTCCTTCTACCTAGAACCTCTACGTTCCCTCCATGTCCTGCTACGATCCTTGAGTCCTACGCTAAGTATCAGCTACTCTGAGAAGCCTCAGTGGCCTTGCAGGAAGGCTAGGCGCCCCCTCCCGTGTGGCCCTGCAGAAGCTGGGCCACACTTCTGTTGCTGCCCTCACACCACATTGTAATGATCCATCTACACGCGTGTCTCCCTCACCAGGCAGTGAGAGGCTCAACACAGAGTCCGTGTGTATTTAGTGGTTTTCCTATCTTCGATGTCTGGTACAGGCCTGGCACAGGAGGTCAATGAAGGTTTTAAGAATAAATTAGTTGCAGAATCAATGAGTGAATGAATTCCTTTAGTTTCAGCATCATATGGACTCACCAGCCAGCGTTGATCAATCTCCCTGCCCTGTCCTTGGCCAGCGCTGCACTGAGCACTGGGAGAGGTCACCTAAAGTGTAAAGGCACCATTTCCGCCCTCCTGATATACAATCCTGGCCAGGAAGACAAAGGCATAGTGGCAGTGGTGCTGGTAGAAGCAAGTAGCACTCACTGGGTACCAGCCACATGCCAGCCCCTGCTCCTCGTGAGTCACCAGGTGGTGACCCATTCGAATCCTCATGACCACCTCTGAGGAAGGTGCTACTACTATTTCTAACTTACAGATGACGAACCCAGCACTTAGAGCCACCCAGCTAGGAGGTGGCATATGAGTCCCAACCAGACGATAAAATACGCAGCAGCATGGAGAAGAGGGGTGCTCGTGGGCTGGAGAGGCGGGTGATGTTTTCAGGAAGAGCCAGACCTGAGCGGAGTCATGAAACCCCTTCCCCCAACCTTTTTTCGTGCCCTGCTGGCACCCAAGACCCTCCCCTGCATGCCTCTGGCGCCCGGTATGGGGAGACGGCTGCATGCTGGCTGAGTGTGTGAGGGCGCCCGTGTCATTGGAGCTCTTGGGGCGGCAGGGGCCCAGCTCCCGCCAGACGCCTCCCCAGTTCTGGAGCCTGAGGGGGCAGGAGCCCACGGCAGCCCGCTGATTAATTTCCACTGACAAGAGGTTGCGTCTTCGGCAAGCACGGTATTAAATAGCTCCTTTTGATCATAATTAAGTTTCTCTCGGGCTGATGCTATAAATAGCCATGCCCTATTGATTGGAGGGTCTGGGCTCTGAGCTCAGCCTCCTCCGGGAGCCTTTCCAGGCCTGGCCTGGGCTCTCGAGTCCCACTTTTCTCTTCCTGACACACAGCATTCCGAATTTCAAGGGCAGGTGCCTCCAAACAACAGGCTCGGGTTCAGCTCATTTTCCCACCCCTTCTTCTCCCTCCACCCCCCACCCCTGCCACGCCAGTGGAAGCTGTGGTTGACTCACGGGGTTACTTGGCTTCCCGAGGGAGGGCCAGGCAGAGACCTCAGGAGGCAGGACACCTGGGCCTTCGGGACCTGAGCTTCCGCCTCCCTCTGCAGTGAGGATGCTCTCCCTCCTCCTCCCTACTCTGCATGGACACCTTGCTGTTCCACCAACAGGGAGACTGAGGCCCAGACAAGTGAAGATTCTGTTCAAAGTCTCCAGAAAAGAAACTCATGACTAGAATTTTCCCTTCTCCCTTCTCTCTTTCAAGAAAGCATGGCCAATATGGTGTTGCTGTCCTCAAGGCTGAGAGGAGGGGCCTGGCGCCCAGATCGCGGGGTTACAATCAGGAGGGGAGAGGGAGGTATATGCAGAACAAAGCACAATGATTGCAGAGCTCCCTCTACTCAATGCATGCACGGCCCTGCTTCTCCCGGCTTGATGCCTATCAGAGTTACTTCCCCGAAAGTAGCAAGGCTCTTTCTCCAGGACTTCCCCCCAACTCCCTAGAGGCCCCCAGAATCTCACACATACACGCACATGCGCATACATGTGCGCACGCGTGCACACACACACACACACACACTCATACACACATACACACAGTGCCGCTGCACAGCCCAGGCTTTGATTCCTTGGTGCCCAGTTCTGTTTTGCTCTGCCTCGTTTTAGGGACGTGACGGGCTGGAAACGAGGCAGTATGGTAGAGAGGAGAGGTCTGCCCTGGAGTCTCCAAGCTTCGCATGATCCCTCCCCTGCTGCCAGCTGGTGGCATGGCCCTGGGCAAGTAGCTTAACTTCTCCATCCCTCAGTTTTCCTCATCTTAAAAGTAAGTGGGTGGAATGAAACGACCTTTTCAGCTCTACAAAGACAAGATTCTGAGTAAAAAAAAAAAAAAAAAGTATGTAGTATGTGCACACATGTACCAAAAAGGGAGTATGGATGAGCTAATGCTAAGTTTTCATTTTGTTTTATTTTTAAAGTTTATTTTGACAGAGAGAGAGAGACAGAGAGAGACAAAAAAATATGCAGGGCTCGATCTCATGAGAATGCGTGAGATCATGACCTGAGCCTAAATCAAGAGTGGCATGTGTAACTGACTGAGCCACCCAGGCGCCCCTAAATTTTCATTTTAAAGCAAGATGTTGCCTGGGTTCCCAAAGAAAGAGGACATCTGCAGAGGGCAGGTCCTGGAGTCGGGCTTCTGCCCTCCGCACTTTGTGAAACCACAGTCTTGGAGCAAATCTGGCCCATCATCTGTTTTCATAAATAAAACTGGACCACAGCCATGCTCCTTCACTGACCTATCGTTGATGACTGCTTTTGTGCCCAACAGCACAGGTGAGTTGTTGCAATAGGGAAGGTATGACTCACAAAGCCTAAAGTAGCTACTGGCTGGCCCTTTACAAAATAAGGCTGCCATTCTTTGCCAGTGCATGGCAGCAGGTGGACAGAAGGAAGTAAAGGACTCTCTCAGTTGAGATCAGGAATACATGCTTGGAGAGAACCTGGAGAGAACAGCCTGCTGATCAGGGTAGAGTAGGGGTCACGGGTACTTTTCCAGGGGACCTGGATAAGTATCTCGGAGTCCCCGGGAGCTCTGCCCAGTGATCTGGCAGCCTACAGACAGGCTGCCCCCACACCATCTGACACACACATACAGAGACACACAGGTGTGCAGGTGCACACGTGCACGCGCGCGCGCGCACACACACACACACACACACACACAGAGCTGGACTGGGCCAGGGAGATATTTGCATCTTAGGTGTGTGACAGTGAGAGGGTGGTAATGCAGCTTCTACAAAGGCATTGACCCTAACTGACCAGGCTCCACTCTCCCCTGCCAGAGGCCAGTGGTTAATCCAGTCTAGAACACCTTCCCAATGCCCTGCAGGTCTCTGAGCTGAGACTAGGGTAGGAGAGAGCCTCAGGCCCAATTAGTAGTGCCTGGAAGCATAGACATTCCCTGGGAAGGGTGGGGAAAGTTGGTCACTGACAAATAGAGTGGACTGGAGGCTCTGTGAGCCTTACTTAGCAATCTGATGTATGAACGGAGCAGTGAGCTGCCCAGGAAGCAGGAAGTGGCTGGGGCTGGAGTGAGGGAACAAAGACATCCAGAAAGAATCAGCATGGGTGAAATAACACCACCAGTTAGCCTCTACTTGTGGTGCTCCCCAAAGCCCCCTAAAGCTCTCTAGGCTTGGCTGCTCAGCTTGTGATTTGAGGGTGCCCCCGTGGCTCCCCATTCTTCTGCACCGTGTGGAGCTGGCAGGCTCCCCCCGTCTGGCCCTGTCCTACAGTCAGCGGCGCACGCAGCCCTTGATCTCCACCCCCAGTGTCTTCAGCTTCCACCTGGTGGGCTGCGCGGGGCTTCAATGGCCTTTTCTTTCTCCCCATGAAGTTGGATCTGGTTTTTCAGGGCAGTGGCGGGGGGGAGGGGGCACACAAAATCTCCCTAAGCGATCTCACATGGCTGCTGCCCGGGGCCATATGCCGAGTTCCCCAGCTCTGCCATTATGCATCTTGCTTGTAATTGCTTTAGAATGACACTCATCATGTTCTATTTTATCACCCAGTGACAGATCCACATAAGGGAGGGGAAACACACTCACAGAGGCAGCCAGGCTGCGTTTAACAATTAAGTAGAGCGGTCGTGCCCAAGTCCCTAGAGCCGTACTCTGCCCACTGGCTCAGACAGAGCCATGTCTAGTCACTGTCCCTGGTTCTGCGAATCAAAGGGAGTCAGTCAGTGCCGGACTGCCTGCCCTGTATTCCGGAGGCGCCTTCACATGCTCCCCAGCTCCCTGTAAACCCTCCAAACATACTCAGCCTTTGCTGCTGTAATTACTCAAGAGATAGAGGCTTCTTTTCAGGAGCAAAAGGCAACTATAAACAGAGGGACAGAGACTGAGTTTCTCCTCCGTATGTAAACGCTCCACCGTGAGCACAGCGCTCCCTGCCTCCACCCTGGGTCTGCCTGTTACTCCCTTTCTCCAGGTGGCTCCCCCCACTCTCTACTTTATACCCTCAACAGGCAGGCGCCTCTCTCATTCCTAAAGGTCCAACAGGGGCTNACTTCACTCACTGACTCCGGCCCCAGGGCCCGGCGGGGGTGGGAACATTCTCTCACTGGCCACTGCTGGGAAGAGGGGTAAGCCCAAGAGACAGGGAGCTGTGAGGAGCGAATGGAAATATCTCTGTGCCGCTGCCGTCCCTGCCAGGGGCTCCGTGACACAGCGTCAGTGTGAAGTAGGACGCTGCGAGAGAGCTCCTTCCTCAGAGCCCCGAGGTGCAGAACCGGGTGGATGCCCCACGGTCAACGGGTCTCTCAGTCCTAACCACTTCTCCTCTACTCACCCTGGACCAAACTCCTCCACACACCCCTGTGGGGACCTGTGTCCTATACCGGCGCTGGCTTTACAGAAGTCCCCAGACAAATCCTCCGTGGCCCCACCAGCCCATAGATATTTGGGGCTTGAAATCCAGGCCCAGAGAAAATACCCCAAAGCCCAAGACTCTTTTTAGCTGAGGACGCTGAGGCTCAGAGCACCTGGTAAAGCCCCACTTAGCAACCCCGAGAAGGGACGCTCGTGGCCCGCAGTCACCCCCCAGACGGAGAAGCTGGGTCTGCCATGGAGGGCCGCCACCACACACCTAGGTAGCCCCACCTCCCTTCCCCACAGGACTGGTGAGGCCCAGACGGGCCCTCAAGACCATGAGCCTCTTCAGCCCCCACCCCCAAGCCCAGAAAGCAGTCAGGTACAAAATGCTGGAAGGTCCTTGGGGAAACCTGGTGTGGAGGTGGGGTGGGGGAGACACCCCTGGCAACCCCCCACCCCAGGCTGACACGGGGAGAGGCTGACTGGAGCAGACAGTTATGTATGTAAAGTGCCTGATTCCAGGGGAGGCGCTTTCTCTCAAATCCCCTCTCGTATTAAGAACGAGCGTAGGTCCCCAGGGACAGTGGAAAGAACAGAACAGACTGTTTCCAGAGCGCCTTCCCGAGGGCACTCATCTCTCTATTTCTTCCTGCAGAGCTTGGGGCCTCCACAGAGGGGGAGGGTAGCCAGTGACTGGGGGAACCCCCTCCACACGCCTGGGTCCATTCTAGGGAAGGCCCCCAGGTCAGGCCCTGCTTCCTCTGGCCTCTGCCAGAGCCATGGGCCATTTGCTCAGGAGCCTGGGCTCACTCTTGCCCTGGGGAGGAGGGAGGTGCTGTGGAGGATGAGGCTTTCCTGCCCAGGGACCTGAGCAACAGCCCGGCCTGCTTTGCGACTCCTGAGCTGTCCCGCCAGGAGCCGGCAGCAGGGATCGGGCCATACACGCAGTGGGCATCCTCAGCTGGCCCTCAGAAAGCACCCACTGATGCCTGTGAGGCCATTGTGCTCCGAGCAGCCCGGTCACCCCCATCGGACCCAGTTGGCATGATGTTTCCTGGTCTGTGTCAAGTGTGTCCAATTTCCCAACCAACTCCCTGATAAAGGATTGTTTTCCTCATTCACTCCGGGCAGCTCCACGCTAGGGGAGGGCGGAGGCCGCTTTGATGGGGAAGGTTCTCTCTTTTGTCTCCTCGGCGTCCACATCTGCAGGCCAGGCCTGACCTCTGCTCGGTGCCTCTGCAAAGGCCCGTCTCCCCCTCAGCAGTTACCATGCTTCGTCCTCGCTGCCACCCTTTGTACCTACGATCCGTCTTCTCACCCCCTTCTCCATGCTGAGGCTTTGCATGGAGACCTGGGAGTCGAAGGACCCACTGGCATGATGACCTAGGGAACTGGGTCTTTTAAGGGAGGCCAGAGGGAGACATTAGATCTCACGGCATGGAGGGGAGAGCACTGGCCGGGAAATAAAGTGATCTGGGCTCCAGTCCACCTGCGGTTGCTGTCATCTCAGCTTTCTCGTGTCTGAGACTCTGGGGCTCAAGCAGAGCCCTGCTCACCTGTGTGAGTGGTGCCCGTGGGACAGAACCCTTGGGCAGCTACAGTCCCACTTCTGTTCTCCCTGCAGTTTCTGCCCTGCGTCTTCCTGGCCCGAGCTGCTGGCATGCCATCTGGTATTCCTGGGCGAGCCAAGAGTTATTTACCAGTGACAGCTCTGTTCCTCTGGCCATTCCCACCCATGTGCAAGGGCAGGGGAGCCATCCCAGCCCTCATGCCAGGCACTCGCATGGCCCAGCACTGGCCTAGGCACTTTGTGAATGGCCTTATTTCTAAACCCAAGAGCAATCTTCATTGGCCCAAAGGAGAAACCGTGTGCATGCTGTGAGGAAGCGGCAGAGCTGGGGATAGAACTCATGTCTGTCTGCTTTTGGAATCCACTCTCTCCAGCGGGGGCCTCCTTGGAGAAGCCGGGCCAGCAACCACAGTCCTCAGGAGTGAACAAGCCTATAGCCTCCTTCCTTTGGCTCAGGACAAGAGGACTGGTGTCACCAGAGAGGAAAACCCGTCCTCTTCACTGCCTTCCCCAAGCCTGACCCAAACAGCCACGCTGCTACATTACATCTCACAGGTCGCAGATTGAAGCCATGGCCCCTGTGTTGGCATCATGAAAACCACTCGGACTTTTGAGCAGGCTGAGATCCCTGTGGACCCCCCCCCCCCCGCCCCGCCCAGCCTGTCCATACATCCTCACTGATCACCACTATAAAATTGAGCCCACATAGCTCATGGTAATGATGCTGTGGCTTGTTGCAAAAATGTCCACCGATTCTCCCCGGCCTTTGGTATTCACTTCTCTGTGCAATGTGGCATTTTAATTCCTCCCATCAAAAGGCAGAATTGATGTCTCTACCCTTTGAATCTGGGCTTGCACATGTGATCTGCCTTGCCTTTTGGGACATTAGCCAATGTGACACAGCAGGGGGTTGACAAAGGCTTGTGCATTGAGGTTAACCTCTCTTTCAGCCCATGGTACCTCAGTGACCTGCCACCAGTTGAAGAACCTGGGCAAGCACACTGGATGATGACACAAGAGCCATGTCACCCATCCCTGTGGCTCCAGATGGCTGCCAGAGGCGGGAGGCCATCCTAGACTCTCCATCCCTGGTGGAGCCACAGCTAAGCAGAGAGACCGGTTGAGCCAGCCCAGACCCAGAGAACTGACCAGCCAACCCACAGATCCATAGAAATAATAAATGCTTATAGTTTTAAGGATTTCTGGGGTGGTTTGTCACACAGTACAAGCAAACTGACACAGAGTCCCACAAAGGGAGTGACGAAGAAAACGGTAAACACGAGTGACGATTTGATGCTGTGGTTGGGGGGGGGGGATGGGAGCCAGAATGCCTGGGTTTGAAACCCTGCTTTGCCACTGGGAAAGTAACTTGGACAAGTTGCTTCATCTCTCTGTGCCTCATCTGCAAGGGGAGGACACTGCTGGGAAGGCCCAGTTAACAGATGTGGAGCACTGAGGACACTGGCTGGCCCACTCTGTGAAGGGCTTCCTATCACTGCTGTTAGAACAGACAGCGCTGCCATGGTCGCAGGAGTCAGAGCTGTCTCACAAAGCAAGGGGACTGACTTGCAGACCTCCAGCTCCAGTGACGGCTGACCTGAGGCACTGGATGGACCCTGTCATGGGGAACAGAGGCTGGACCTCGGGAAACCCTGCCTGGCAGGAAGCCTTGTTGGATGCAAAGAAGGTTACAGGGGACCTTACAGCTAAATAGCCTTCTGCGTCCGAGAGGAACACGGCCAGGGGGCACCGCATCTCCCACTGCTGCACAGAGACACGCACATGCAGGATTTCTTCATGTTCGAGGGGTGTTCTGCCTAAGCCAATCCCCAGCCTCTCTTAGGTCAGCTTATCGCCCTCCTTGAGGGGGCGAGGGGAACCAGTCCACAAAAAGGGAACAAAGGTCTCATCCCTTACCTCACTTAATCCCACGCCCCAGTCAGCGCCGCTGACTTGCCTTCTGGTTATAACTCTATTGCAGTTCAGCAGAAGGAGGGAAACAGGCACTTATGTGCCATTATGGCTGCCTGGGCTCCCGGCCAGGGCCGGACAGGCAGGGCGGAGGGGCCGAGACTCTGCCTGGACCACAATCTTGGACTCTAGGATTTCACTGTCTTTCCCTGGCTTGGCAGCCAGTGCTGGACCAAAGCAGACTGCCACCGAGGATGGCCCAGCTGGGACCTTGAGAGCGCCAGCTGGGTAGAGGTGAAACCAAGGGTTCTAGAATTTCCAACCTGTGGGCTGTGTTGCCCGAGTGGCCGAGAAAGGGCTCCACGCATGCGGAGAGGTGCAGATCTCCTCAGCCCCCAGGGCAGCCGGGTGGGGTATGGGCAGCAGAGTCCCTGATCAGCGTTCTCCTACCTCAAGCGGCCTGGCCAGCCCCGAAGGTCAAAGGCATGGCCAGGTGACGACTGGGGTGCACAGAACTAAAGGAAATGACCATCAACCTTGGAGCCAGGAAGGAGGTACAGACTCAGGGTGGAGGGGGCCCTCTTGGACAGAATCAAAGTTTATATTGTTGAAATTCTAGCCGTTATGAGGAGGTAGACGCAAAGTCAGGAAGAAGGAGGGAATGGGCTCCTGCTCTTACACAGTCAAGAAGTGAAGGGACTACGGTCCCCACCTTGCCCTTGCCCTTGCCTTCACCCACCTAGCACCAGTGGGAGGGGAAGCCCTCATCGCTAGATCATCAGAGAGGGCTGCCTCCTTCACCTTGCCCCCATTGCCCCAAGTGCATGGTCCTTACTCTGCCAAGGAGCATGATTACAGGTGTCGCTGCAGTTCATCTGAGTCATTTTCTGGACTCGGTGACCTCACCTGGTGAGCTTTACATCACCTTTAGAGCACAAATGGCCAGTACAACAGGGACGAATAAAGGAAACTGACACTGGTTGGTTCAAATCCCATCGGCAGTCAGAGGCTTGCGGTTTCCACCCCCACCCCCAACACATTTTTGTGTAAACAGGACTACAAGCCCAAGGACTGCTGAATCTCTCTGGCTCAGCTTTCATTGTAAACAAGCTGGTCTTTGGTCTCCGGTTTAGTTTTATTCTATTTCTAAAATTTTTTTTCTGGTTTAGTTTTAAACAACATGAAGATGGGGCGCCTGGGGGCTCAGTCGGTTAAGCGTCCGACTTTGGCTCAGGTCATGATCTCGCAGTCTGTAAGTCTGAGCCCCGCATCGGGCTCTGTGCTGACAGCTAGCTCAGAACCTGGAGCCTGTTTCAGATTCTGCCCTCTCTCTCTGACCCTCCCCTGTTTGTGCTCTGTCTCTCTCTGTTTCTCAATAATAAATAAATAAATAAATGTAAAAAAAAATGAACAACTAACATGAAGAAAAAAGATTTCTAACTTTTTTTTACAATAGAACATACATACCTTTGTATGTACACAAGCCCCACCTCCTCATTAAAATAAAGTTGCCCTTACCTTCTAACACGAGTCCTATTAAATAATCCTGCCACAGCAGTAAAAGGCACTCATGTCTGTGGGCAGAAAGGCAGTTTTACAGATGCTGCCTGAGAGATGGTAAGATTTTTCTTCCCTTGTATGTTTGATATATTTCATCATTTTTTAAAGTAAAAGATCTAACATCTTCATTCACACCAGCTCCCTGGAGTCGTCAAATTCATAAAGACAAGATCCCCGTCATTTCTCTCTGAATTCCCCAGGTACAGTCACTCTCTGGGAAAGATGAGTGGGTGGGTGAGGGGCTCATGCGAGTGCCAGGAGCCCCAGGCCTGGCTCAGGACGATGCTTCTGCTAGGGAACAAGGGTCACCTCTCAGTCGGCCAACTTTCCAAGAAGGGAGGCACTCCTGATGGCAAAAAGAGGTTCCCAGGCCACCAAGAGCCTCGGGTTACACTGAGAACCTCCTCCCTTACCTACCCCTCTTTGCTAACAGGTCTTCAGATGTGCACGCACGCGCGCACGCGCACACACACACACACCTCATGAGCCTGGTGCCTGTTTCTGAGTCTCTCCTCTAACTTTCGCCTTTTATCTGGAACAACACTCCAAGCCAATGTCCCCACGTGATGTACACACTCCTACACGCTGTCTCTTCCGTGGCATCTCCAGGTGGCACAGATCTGAGGATCGCTGTGGCCCTGCCCCATCTGGATAGGAAAGGTCCCAGTGCTACACACCCCACCTTAAATGTGGGCACGTCCTCCCTCACCTCGCGTCATGAAATGCACAAACCTTGCACCTGACTCACTGGGCCAGTCCTACTTGGTTCCAAGTTTCGGCTGTCAGTTTTTCTTGACCCCCACGTGTCTAGGTTCCTCTCACTGAGTCTGAAGCAAACCGGCAGGACATGACAAGAAAGGGACGGGCCACAACCTGACAACGGAGCCCCTTCTGTGTGCCAGGCCCTCTGCTGGGAGCCGGGGTCTGGGACCACAGTGCCTGTCTTGGGGGAGCAAGGGCTCCCTGTGCAGACGGGGCTGTTCACCCAGGCTTTCAGATGGTGGTGACAGAAGGCAGAGAGCCTCCCTGGGAGAAGACTCACGAAGCTGGCCCATCTCCACCAAGCTTCCCCTTCACTGCCACCACCTGCTGCCTGCTCCTTAGTCCCTGTCCTCCGAGCACACTGGAAAGAAAGCCCGTGATATGCTCACAGCCAGCGAGAGCCCACTTACGGCTCACCCTCTCCCTGGCCCTCTGTGGTCATTAAATAGTTAGTTTCATTCAAATACCTTAAGGTAACGTAAGCCACGCTGCCTGCACGAATGCTGCTAGCAGTATAGAGATTCGCCTGCATTCCTGTGGGGAGCTCATATAATAAATTAATGACAGTGGAGAACGGAGGATCATTTTCAGACCAACAGGATAATAGGGATGGGGTGGGACAAGCAAGAAACCAGCCTCTGGTGGAGGTGTCAGTAGCGATGGGTGATGGGAGACTGTAGAAGGATGCGGGCTCCACTGGCCTCAGAATCCATCAGTGTTGTGCGGGGCCTTGGCCATTCACCCCAAAGAGCCTGGTTTGGAGCTCATTTGCTCAGCAAATTTCCATTCCCTGAAGATCTTGGATCTGCCAGGGCTGGACCTGGGTCACCCTAAGGCTGTGCCAGGACCAATGTCCCAGGGTCTTCTTGCCACCGAGTCCCTTAGTAACTTCCCTGACCATAGTGATACTTGCCGTGCAGAATGGTTTCCTTAAAAGAACCTTCTGGGTTCTTTTTTTTTTTTAATGTTTTAATGTTTATTTATTTTTGAGAGAGAGAGAGAAAGACAAAACATGAGCGGGGGAGGGCAGAGAGAGAGGGAGACACAGAGTCTGAAACAGGCTCCAAGATCTGAGCTGTCCCACACACAGCCTGACGCAAGGCTCGAATCCACACACAGTGAGACCATGACCTGAGCCAAAGTTGGACACTTAATAGACTGAGCCACCCAGGTGCCCCAAAATCTTCTGGGTTCTTAAATCCCTTGGCCTTTTGGGGGTATAGAGGAAGCAGACTTGGGCTCAATACATGGAAAAGGGACTGACCCTCTCCAACATGGAATGAGCTGTAGCCAAACCCACCCCTGAATGCTCAGGTGGGCCTGTTGCCATCTGCGTGGGACGTTGTTGAGGGGAGTCCAGCTCTGACGGGGGATGGCAAACTGGACTCTTTCTAAACCCAAGCCGTGTGTGCCTCAGATAGCTGCCTGACGGTCCCTGGGTTAACATCTCATGCCTTCCCCTCATCCAGCCCATGCAGAGGAGCCCTGTGGCTGAATTCACAATTCTCTGCCCTCTCCGAACATGGTATTATATGGCTGCAGGCTGCTGACCTTGACCCTGTCATCCTGGCTCACCATCAGGCATCCTGGAGCTGGACCAAGTCTCCAAGCAGGACCTCCCAGGCTCTCCTGCAGACTTGCCTTTCTGTGGCCACTCTGGCCAGCGACTCTTTCAACTTTCTCATCTGGAGGTAAAGAAAGGGAAACGGGAAGGTCCCCAAGGCCTTGCCATCCATAGGCAGGTCCTCCAGGCTGCTGAACTAAAGATCAGTTTTCCCTTGCAGAGACTTACAGCTTGTGGGACTGGCTGGAAGGTGAACACTCACAAAGTTCAACCCATCATTCAGAAGAGGATGCTGAGCACCAGAGAGAGAAAGTGGCTTGCCCGAGGTCACACAACCTGCCAAAACTGCCTGCAGAACCCAGGTCTCCTGGCTCCTCATTGCACCAGGGAGCCCTGCTAAGCCTAAGGATTCAGGCAACCCACATGGGACAGCCCGGGCATAAAACACCTTAGCTCAGAGCACAGACGCGGCGGCTTTCTGCTCTTCAGATGAGAAGCTGACCTTACAAGGAAATATTAAGAAAGTCAAACACAGTGTGTGGGGTGGGGGGTGGGCATAATGCTTCATCATCTCTAAGCCTTGCCCAAACTCTGAGCATGGCAATCGGACTGCAGAAAAATGTTTTATTAATCGACACAGTGCCCTTTTCCTAGCCCAGGGAGAGACAGAGAGAAGCGTCTGGTGGAGAGGGGAGGGAGGAGAGAGAGACGTGGGGGTTTTGGCTCCAGAGACACAAGCCCTCAAGATACAAAACTCTGGGGAGACCTTCTAGCAGCTTCTGGACTCAGAAGAGACACAGGGTCGGGAAGAAGGGAAAGAAGAAAGACGAATGTGGGGTCACATACGGCAAATTGCTCCTCTTCCTCTCTGGGGTGGCATGAAAAAGCAGGAGTCCGACACCAGCCATCAGGAGAGCCAGCTGGAGGGAGGACTGGGGGTCACAACTCATGAAGAAAGAGTCACCCCTGTGCTGTGATTCCTCACGGAGGGTGGGTGCGAGGTGACACCATGACCCATGCGTGGGGTGACACTCCCTAGGTCCCCAGGAGACTCCTCATCCTACCGCCACCTACCCCATCAGCAGCAGGCAGGGCCTAGAGTGGGGGGGACGCGGAGGACGGGCCAGCCTGTCCTCTGTCCCCGGGTTCTCACAGCCCCTCCCATCAGAGCTGCTCCCCACCGCTCCCACACTGTGAGCGGCCTCCAGCTCCCTGCTGCCTGACCTGCCATCTCCCAGGGTGCTGGGAGGGGCCGTGAAAGGCTGTTGTGCCTGGAGGCCTGCTGAGGGGAGGGTGGGGATGTTGCCAACACCCAGATGGAGCACAAGGCAACAAAGCCACCTGGGACCAGAATCTCTCCAGAGAGGAAGATGGCACGAGATTTGGAAAAGTTATTCTAAAAGAAATTTACATAGGATATTTACATAGTATGCATATTTACAACTTTCCTTCTTCCTTAATTTTTTTTTTTTTGCACAGACTACTACTACACTAAAATTTCCCATCTCCTTTTTTTTGTTCCCCCTCTTCACCAGGATGCACTGAGCCTGTTGATGACCTCGTCCTGGTGACGTCACCTGTGGTCACGTCTCTGGGGGCCCGGAGGAGCTTAATCCCCACTGGCCTTGGCTCCAGTGACTCCGGTCTGTCCTTCTTCACCATCTTGTGTCCACTCCTTACGCTCATGACCTTTGCCAACAGGCCTAAGAGTTAGTACAGGCACATTAGCACACCGGGAACACCATGTCCTCCCTCCCTCTGCTCAAGACAGAGGATGTGGAAGGAGATTTCCCCCAAAGGCCTCTCTAGCATGGAAACCTGGGTCCTTAGGGATAGGTTAGGTGCCCCCGCAGGTCAAACCAGTGCACGTTGTAATCCTAGCCTCTCCGTTTATCAACGGTAGGTAGGCTCTGACCAAGCCTCTGCTTCCTCGGCTTCAAAAGAGAAAATGGGGCGCCTGGGTGGCTCAGTCGGTTGAGCATCTGACTTCAGCTCAGGTCATGATCTCACAGTTTGTGAATTGGAGCCCAGCGTTGGGCTCTGAGCTGTCAGCTCAGAGCCTGGAGCCTGCTTCAGATTCTTTGTCTCCCTCTCTCTCTGCCCCTCCCCTACTCATGCTCTCTCTCTCAAAAATAAACAAACATTAAAATAAAAAAAATTTTTAAGTAATAAAAAACACAGAAAACAGTGATATCTCTCTCATGTTGATGGGGGAGGTAAATGAGGAAATGAACACAAATAATTAATATTTAGCGCAGCACCTAGAACACCATAGAAGCTTGATAATATTAGCTGTCATTATTGTCGTTGCTGTGGTTGTTGACGATGAGGGACAGGGGTCCTTTACACATCCAGGTGAGCCTGTCTCTACTCACTCAGTCTTCAGTCAGGAGGGCAAACAGCTGCTTCTCCGCTTTTGGGACAGTAACTCTAGTGAGATTCCAGCATAGCTGTTAAATCGTCATGTCTGTCCTGGGGTCAGACTCTCTCCAACACCTCATCAACTGTGGATGGCACTTCCACCTGGGGAGAGGCTGGAGGGGCTGTTCCCCCGGACCCTCACTCCCTTCTCTCTCCCCTTTACCAGCTTTATCTCTTTTTTCTTGGCTTTTACTTCAACCTTACGTTCTCATCTTATACATTCGTTCGTTGTCTGCAGCTCTGGCGAGCTTCTCAGGCCCCAGCACACAGTTTGGCTCATGTAGACCCATGGTATTTGCTGAATAAATAAGGAATGAGTAAACTGAACTTTTCCGCTACAGCTGAAATGCCACCTCCTCCTAGAAGGCGTCTTTGATTCCTGCCTCCTCCACCTTCCCCTCATACTTTACTGCCCTTTACTTGTACCTCTTAACTTTGCTGAACCCAGAAACACAGCTCTGTGCACACGGGGCATCCCCGTTACTGGATTGAAACTCTTTATGAAACAGCAGACTCTAAAGGAGTCCAAAGACCTCAGCGTGAGCCCAGCAATGCTACCATATAGGGGCTGGGGCAATTTCCCTACACTCTCGGAGCCCCGGTTTGCTCATATATAGAATGGGAACCTAACCCCCACCCACAGGATGTAGTCCTCGCCCTGGTTTCTCTTCACGGTCTCCCAGGTCAACCTCGACTGAGTCTTGCTCACAGGCAGGGCTCAGTACGTGTTTGCTAAGTTACTGAGCCGTCACTTGGCCAGTTGCTTACCACGGGCCCCAGACAGGTGTCTCCGGGAGGGGACAGGCCAGAGGAGGCTCCCAGGGAGGCCGGGAGTGCGTCTGACATCTCTCCCGGAGGAGAAGAGGGGAAGGAGTGGCACTGGCAGTGTCTTTAGTCCCCAGAGGCTCTGTTCGGGGGTCCCGCCCTGCAGGGACCAAGACGGAGGGTCCGCGGAGGCTGTGACCCTCTGAGTTAGCGCCTCCCTGGGCCAGGCGCAGACGGCTGTTGCTCTGTGACCGTTCAGACCCCACCTATCCTATCCATATGCCAATGTGAGGATCCTTTTATTTATTTATTTTTTAGCAAAGCCCATAAGCCAATTCTGCCTTCCTGGGTCAGCACTGCTTATTTAATTATCATTGTAGGAGACTAAAAGGAAACCTTATTTGACTCAGAAAACCAGTATGACCTTTTGGCCCCAGCAGAAACACAGTATGACAGGGAACGGCCACAGGCCAACAGCAGAGGATGAATGGAGGTGTCCTGGAAGCCATTCATGGGTGGCCCCACATTCCTGAAGGGGGCAGGGTGCCAGAGAAGTGGGGCCTCTCCTCCACCTTCTCTTCGGTTTTCTTTGGTAATCTCATCTATCCCTGCCTCAGCCCATTCCAAACCTGCCTCGCTGGCCCCCTTCTCTGGGTTAAGCTCCAGACCTACCTTCCCACCTCCCTGCTGGCTGCCTCAAGGCTGCCCAGAGTCAACTGCAAATACAGAAGGTCCAAAGCCAAGTTCACTGTGTCTACCTTCCCTTGACCTTCTGCCCAACTGCTCCTCCTGTGATGTTTGCCAGCTCCCCAACTCTAATCACTGGTGTCATAATTCCAGAGTTACTTTTGACTTCTCTTCTCCTGGATGTCTTTCTGCTCTACCTCTTTCTGTCCCTTTCCACCATAACTGTCCCACATCAGGCCTTCCTCACCTCTTTCCTGGATCGGCCTGCTGGCTGGCCGCACAGCGGGCAAGGCCCCCCTCTAACAATCAACCAGAAGGTGGCTCCAAATCTTCCTAATCACTGCAACACTGGGTCACCATTAGTGGCTCCCTAACGCCTCCCAAATAAATGGCTTCACCCAATATTTGAGCCCCTCGATGTCTCTTGCAAGCCTTTTATTCCTGCTTGTCTCTAGTCATTTCCCTGGCAAACCAGCATCTTGCATAAGCTCCCAAGCACCGTGCCCTTTTGCAATTTACTTGGACTTCCCATTTCCGCATCTCAAAATCCTGCCCGCCGTTGTTGGTCTATCCGAAATGTCACCTTTGCCGTGAAGCCAATCATTCATTCATCAGCAAATATTTATTAAGCATTTATTCCGGGCCAAATACTTCCCGATCACTCCAGAACATGCCCCGTCCTCCCCTGTATGCTCATAAACACACTCACATCCCCTGCTGTATTGTAAACTTCTTAGGACAAGGAGCGAGGTCTCATTTATTTCCATTTCCCCAACACTGCCTCACAGGGTGCGTCACAAATACTAGATGCTCAATAATATTTGTTGGGTTGAGTCAAGATGCACACTGTCTGTGGTTTTAATATCATTTCGTTTAGATTCCCCCACTTATTTTTTCTGCTTAAGTAGGCACGACCAGGAAGAAGTAAAAATAAACTAATGATACTTCTCAGCAGCTAGAAGCCTGTAATTACGGTGAGCCCTAAGTTATCCGTGACACTGGAAACATAGCGCTGGAGAGAATCTCCCACCAGAAGCATGAAAACATTATCGCCATCCGTCTTTGACATGTGTTGTTATAACAGTCAGGGAGCTGATCTGCCTTTTTAACTTTGTCTGGCCAATCGGGTTGATATCTGCCTCCACAGTCCTGAGAGCCGGCTGGGGAAGAGGGACAGAAGGAAAGACGGAGGACTTGCTGGAGGCAGGGTCCAGTCCGAGACGGAACATCTGCTCCACACAAGCCTGAGGCAAGGCCAGGCAGTCACAGCGTGTCAGCCTGGCTAAGGCTCGGGCCACTTTCTCTCAGATGACTGCAAGGGCGGAGACACCCCGGTCCCCGGGCAGCCCAGCCTGGTGTCCAGAATCGATGTTTAAGGACGACGACCGAGTGTCATGGGGACTGAGTCAGGTTCTGGGATGGAGATGGGGAGGAGGGCTGTCCTTCTAGCCTTGCTGGCGTCGGGATGGTGCCTTTGCTGTGCCACCAGGAACCACTGGTTGCAAATCAAAGAAAACGAGATTTGCAATTTTGCATTGATAGCTAGATAATGCAGGGGGGAAAGTTCCCCGCTTCCACTTCTGAAGCAAACAAATATCACATGTGGTGATTCGGCAGCTGTGTGAGTTGGGAAAAATTGATGCACATTTCATGTGTCAGGGAGCTGAGTCCCAGAGAATGGAGCCAGCCTCCCAGAAAATGGTTTCTTTATATAGTTCCATCCATTTATTGTTTGATTGGACTTTCTGTATATTAAATTCAAGCTGTTCTGCCGCTCATGGGCATTATGATGCGTTGGCTCCGTGGGAAATAACGAAGGTGATGGGATTTTACAGCATCACATTACAAAGGAGGCGTCTCCAGCCTCATCCATCTCTCCATCAACTAGCTTGTGTGTGAGGTGGCACTTATATTAAAACGATTTTTCTGATTCAGTTTAATGACACTCATTCCAGTTCTGACACCCGGAATATGATTACACGAGCTAGATGCAATCTTCCCCCATCCAGTCATGGTCAGCAAAGACTGAGCGATCTTCCCTCCCTGTCCCCCAGCTTCCCACTCACCCATCATTTGCATTGCGCCAGGCAGAGGGAGGGGGAGGATGGGGCAAAGAGGCCTGCGTCCTGGCCTGAGAAATGCAAGCTGGACGAAGGCGCGAGCACTTGAACTCAACCTGGAGGCCACGGTATCTGAGCCTTCAGGCTGAGAACTTCAAGGCACTGCAGTAGCTCTTTCCTCCTTGTCACAAACAGGTCCCCATGGGAAGTTGGTCTAGATCGCTACGGAACACCCCTTCCAAAAGAGATTGCTGGGGGACTGGTCCCTACTTTCAGAAAGAAAAAAGAAAAAGAAAGAAAAACTGCTTGCTTGTCACCAGAGGATGAGCACTTAAGTCTGGAGTACAGGGTCAGCTTCTTGCAGGGGGGCTGGTTGTGTTCAGGGGCCTGGAGACTCACAGCAAAGTCTCGGCTCCTCTCCCTGCCTGGGAAGCAGGAGGGGGAGCCCCCGGGTGTGATGGCACATGCACAAGGGCCCCGTAGGGCTCCAGAACAGGAGCTCCCCGACCCTGGATGAGAGAGGCACCAATACTCTAGTAGTTACCCAGGGGCTCTGCTCCTCCCCTGAGGAGAGGGAGGGCCAGGCTGCCTTTTATTTACACCATTTTCCGGCAGAATAATTGCTGTTCCTCAGGAAGAATCATGTTTGTGTTTACGGGTGTGTTTAAAGAGGGAAATCCAAACAAAACCAAACAGAGATGGGGAAGAGAGAGATTGAGATTGATTTTGAGAACCTGAGGAGGAGAGCTGTGAAATGGGCACCAGCCTGAAAATCCCTTTCCAAAAATTGCAGCAGTTTGAATTGCTGGACTGGAAAACCAATCTAACGTAATGATTCTAGTGTGGAGCACCCAAAAGCCTCCTATATCCTACCCGGGGTGAATCCACCTCACCCCCATCCGCAGCCCTGACCGCCTGCCCGTCGTTCTGTCTCAGCTGCTCTCACGGCCACTGGCTTTTTTGAGTAGCCTCTGTTTCTGTTTCTGAGCCGAGACTGTCCCCCATGGTGGAGAGCATGGTGTCCAGCCCTTGGCAGGTGTTTGATTGATGCCTTCTTGTGAAATGCTTCTCCCAGGGGCGAGGAGGGTCATGAGGACTATGTCTTCCTGGACCAGTCCTTGCTGCTGAGCTGGTGAAGGTTTCGGGACTGGCATACATGCAGAGTGTCCCACCTGTCCCCTCCCAGCCGCCAGCACCGTTGGCCTAGCTGCCATCATCTGCTGCCTAGACTATGGTGGTAGCTTCTCCCCCTATAAAATATTCACTCCCCAGCAGCCACGGTGATCCTTGTCTTTTTTTTCTTAAGTTTACTTATTTATTTTGAGAGACAGAGAGACAGAGAGAGAGAGCACCCGCGCAAGTGGTGGAGGGGCAGAGAGAGAGAGAGAGAGAGAGAGAGAATCCCAAGCAGGCTCTGCACTGCCAGTGCAAAGCCCGATGCGGGGCTCAGACTCAGAAACTGCAAGATCATGACCTGAGTCGAAGTCAGAGGCTTAACCAACTGAGCCACTCAGGTGTCCCCCAAGTAATGCTTTTCAAATTTAAGTGAGACTTACTCAAAACCCTCCAGTGGCTTTCCATTCCAGGCAGATCAAAGGGCAAAGGGCCAAATCTTTGGTCACGAGGGCTGCGCATGAGCTGTTTCCCCAATTACCTCCCGTACCTGGTCTCTGCTCTCGCAGCTTGACCATTAAGACCTTCTAGCTATTCCAAGAATAGCACCAAGGCCTCTCCTGCCTGATGGCCTTTGCATTTGTTGTTCTCTTGGACTTGAATGCTCTTTCCCAAGCTGCCCACATTCCTTCAGGTCTTTGCTCAGGTACCACCTGTGCTCATGTAAAATAGCAATTCTCCCTTGCTCTACCACCTTCCCACATTCAATACTTCCTGTGCATCGCGCAGTGCTTTATTTTTCTCTGTAGCATGAACTGCTGCCAGATAGAATGTATTTGTTTATCTCTCTACTGTCTGGGCTCCTGAATGTAAGCTCCATGACATCACAGACTCTTTTCTTGGCTTCTGTATTCCTGGTGCCTAGTGGCTACTCAATAAATATGTGCTGTGGAAATAATTGGATGGAGGAAAATTTCATGGATGGGCTTATCTATGGCTCTCTTTCTGCTCCTCCCTGGCTCCAGAGTCTGCGGTGGGAAGCACGGCCAAGCAGCCCAGAATAGTAAGGACAAGGGTTTAAGCTTCCTATGCAAGCAAGGCCCAACCATGCTAAGGTCGACGTCAGAACCAGAGGATGCCCTGCTCGGCCTCCCCATCTCCACCCTGCCCCCAAATGGGTATTTGTCTGATATGACAACATGGCTGACATTCGGACAGCACTTCCGCTGGTTCTTAAAATGGCCAGGGGATGGTTCGCGGATGAGAAGACTGAAGAGAGATCAGCTGAGGTACAAACCTGTTTGCTTGAACGGATATCTAGTGAGACCCTGAGCTAGGCACGGGCCATACAGTGATCTCTGGAATAGAGGTAGGCTCCTGAAGAGCTCACGTCCTGGGAGGAAGACACATACGCAGATAAAGCTAATAAATATAGCAACTGACAAGACAGAGGTACGTGAGGCCACCTTGGGAAGCAAGGGGAGGGGTACCTCATACACCCTGGTAGCAGGGGTGGCAGGAAGACCTACTTGGAGGAGATCGTGTTGGGGGCTGGGTTTTGAAAGATGGTGAGAGTTGGCCAGACACAGAGCAGAGTGGGGGGCAGTCTCCTGAGTGGCAGGAAGGGTATGAGGCAAGTCCTCTTTTCCTGACCTTTGGTCCCCTGTTCTTTCTACCATCTCCTGTTTGGGCTCAAAGGAAAAGCAGTGAGTCTCATTCAGTTCAGTCTGCCTGGACCTTACACTAGGCTGATATGGAATCATAGATAGTGCTTTGTATTCTCTGACAGTAGGCATACAGTAGGCGCTCAATAAACATGGAACGAATGCAAGATCGCTTGTGAAGACGTGGGTCTGTATCTTCTCCTGGGAATCGCAGCACCAGAGAACTGTTGGTTAAGAAGTGTCATGCCAAGAACAGAGCATGGGGTCATTCATTCCCAGTAAGCATGCTATGACCAGATCCCCCTGGGCAGGGACACACCACCACCTAGGTGGACACAGTTGGCCAGGGTCCCAGGCCAAGGCACTTGGCAAGTTGGGAAGAGGGTTGGTGGGCCCCAGAGGCAGAACTTGGGAACTGAAGGGTTAACCAGATCCCAGATTGGCCCCCTTTCTGGCACTGGGTGGGGGTGGGGGGTCAGCCTGATCGAGTGCCCCCTTCTGGAGCGTGTCTGGAGCATGCAGGCCCAGCTCCCAGGCTCTCAAAACCTCATGCAGGCCCCTTCCAGGATGTTTGTAAAGGGAAATGCAAATCACCTGGGGGCTGCTTCATGCTTGGAAGAAGTAAAAATCGATTCTGTTTTCGTTAAAGTGATTTTTGGACACTGTCAAAAGCTCTCTCCTCTCAGGGCATGGGGTGACAGAGAGGCTGCCAGTCTCAATTACGTAAGCAAGCCAACCGGGCAGCAGCGGGCCATCTGACCAGGAGCGGTGCTGCTCTGTGCCCTTCCCAAGCCCAATCCCCCACCCCCTGAGACAGCCCCGACAGCATCATCCCATCCTGGCTTGGAGCTGGCCCTCAACAGCCCCTGGCGGAGGCTCACTCGCAACACTTCCCTTGTGCATGCTCCCCTCTTCCCCATGCTCAACCAGAGCTTCACTCTCGGATGGACTCAGATAGTCTAGGCCAATTGCAATGCCGAGCAAAGTCCAACACAATTAAGAAGGAAAATCTGCTGTAAAAAGTCTACACCACAGAATACATTCACCGACTTAGGTGTGCTGGTCTTATTTAATATTGGGAGTTCTGTGTTACCTCGTCCCTCGGTTAACTGAGATAATTGGGGATTTTATTTATAGTGTCAATTATGAGCACCGAAATTAATCCTTCCACGGTACCTCTGGGAGTTCAACTGTCAAGGGGGCAGAAGGGAAACCTGGACTGGCCATGGGGGTCTTCCCTACCAGCACAGGAAAGTGCAAAGGAAAGCCATCCTCTGGCCTTGCCGGCACATGGGCTGTTATTGTTCTATGGGCTTAAGGTATTTTGAGATATTAAATAAACAGAAATAATTGGTTCTAGGAGATCCCTCCCTGGAGGGCACCTGAGTAACTCATCAGTGAGCCCTAGGAAAGCAGACAGAGATGAGAGCCGGAGCGAGGAAGAGTGAACTCCGCTTGGCACATTGGCCCTACGCCTAGCCCTGCCCTGCAAAGGTGCTGAAGACGGCTTCTCCCAGACTGAAATGGGAACTGGGGGCCGATCAGGGCAGGACGGGTCTGGAGACGGGAAGAGCCAAGTGTCTGCTGGGAGCTGTTGGAAGCAGCTGGACAGAACACAGGCTATGGCGGACTGTTAGCCCTTGGGATTCCATAGTCGTGTGGGGGCTGAAGTCCCCAGCAGACAGTAAGAAAGGGAAGGGCTTTCTAGAGCAGTATAGGCCTACAACTAGCCAGTGAGTCTGTTCAGGACAGGAACCAGCCAGGGGAGAGGAAAAGGCATCCAGGGTCGAGTTGCGAAGGGCTTTGAGAAGGGCAAGAAGACCCCCCCACAATGCAGAATATCTCAGGGGATGGATCAGACGTCAAGTGAAGGCTGCCCTCCTCTGCTCCCAGGGGTCAGGGCTGGGGCAGAGCCCAAATCTTAGGTCCACCCTAGAAAGAGGACAGGCTCTGGAAAGGACTGAGAACAGCATCAGAGAGGCAAATGGTACAGGCGCCCCATTCACATTGACCAATCCATTCAAAAGCATTTTGCCAAACCACCTGCTACGTATAGCCAAGCAGTGTGCCTGGTGATGGTTCCAACTGCCGATTCGGGTCAAAGTCAAAGTAGTCCAACTCAGCATTAGACAACACTGGCCAGGGCAGAGGGGAAGAAAACGACTGCTGTCCTGTTACTTATCTGAGGTTAAGAAGACGCTATGGAAGGCTTTTCTTGCCCATTGGTTTCCTCTCCCAGAAGCTGGACATGTTGACATGTGCCAAAGTGTGAGGCGAGGAGCTCACAGAGCCGCCAGTCAGGGAAAGCATGTTACTCCCCCTGCAGAGGTCCTTTCCTCCCTCTCTGCCTTCACTCTCTGGCAGGGGCCTCTCGCTCCCTGCTGTCCCCTCTCCTCCCTCAGAAAGTAAGTATGAAGCCAAGACTGTCCATCCCCTGACATTGAACTCACCCCTTGCTCTACAGGGTGAATGCTAAAGGAACTCAGGGGGCTCCCCAGCGACAGCAAAACAGTACCTTTTGCTAGGAAAGCAGCCATTAATTTCAAAGGCAGTCTTTATACTTGCCAGATGGAAATGTTTTATTTATCAATTCCCCGTGTGCCCAGCAAAGTGGCTGTAGTATTCACCGCACTGATGTTTCCTTGCAGAAGGATGTGACTAGAAGAAACTAACACCCTGCAGCCATGATATAAAGGAAGTAACCCTGGGGGGGGGGGTCTGCTTTCCACCTATGTTCCCCACCCCCGGACAGTATGGGTGCAAGTGGGGTGGCGAGTGGACAGGGAAAGGACACTGGAGACAGCCAGGCTGGTTTCAGAAAACCAGCTCTGCCTCTCATCAGCTGTGTGACTGGAGAATCTACTTGACCTCTCTGAGCCTCGCTTTCTGCATCTTCAGAGTTGTATGGCATTCTTCCTACCTTGCAGGGTTGTTGTGAAGACTTAAGGGGATAATATATGCAAAGTACTTAGCACACTGCTGACACACAGTAGACACGCACATGTTGTTATACTAATAATAAAAAGTAATAGCCAGGTGGCCACTGAAGTTTCCATCGATCTCTTCTGAAATGATCCCATTTTAGCTCTGACATCCATCCATCTGCCCTGTTTTCTCCCCATGGCAGTCCTGAGGCATCACTCTGGTGTCATGAGTCCCCATCAGGGGACACTTAAGGACACTGGATAGTCAGAGACACATTGGGAGCGTGGACAGGGAGGTCCTGGCCATGGGTGAGGTCTCCTTCGGGAAAATGAGGGGATGGTCAAGGTCAGCCTTGAAAGGGCAAATGTGTCTATTTCTTCTGACACGGTGCCCAGCTCCCAAGCCATTTTATCCCTAAATACCCCACTGCGCCAGGAAGCCCACATGTGCCACCTAAACCAAGAGATAAGGTCAAATGACCAGACATTCTTACCCTCTCCGGGCACGAGCAGCTGTTCAAAGAACTGTGTGCCGGAGGGAGAGGAAGGGCAGGAGGGCCTGTGTCACACCGACGAGAGACAAAGGGGATGTCCCCATCAAATATGGTCTCCACAAACGGACGATGACACCCCTTGCTCTCCCCCTCTCATGTGGCACGATGACAAATGTAATCATTTTAAAAGGTCCCGTCACCTGCTCAGTCATTCCCAATAAGCACACACAGCACTATGGGAAAACCGACACCAGCCCCGCAGGGTATCAGGCCAGGAAAAAAATCGAATCACCAGGACGCCACCAACCGAATTGTCAAAGACCAAATCAAATGCTTCATGAATTCTCCATCAGCAATATAATGCTTCCTGGCCTAAGCAAATACAGACCCAGCACATGAATTGTAAAGGGATTTTTTTGCATTAGCCTCAGTGACTTCTAACGGCCAAAGCAGAAACCCCTAAGAAATGCACGCTTCCATCAAGCTGCTTTCGTTGGCTCTAATCCTGTTAGGGTAAGGATTGCAATCTCCTTCCTGAGCCCCTTCCTCTGATGGAAAGCGTCACATAAATATATTTCTGTGACCTCAGCTGGAGAAGAGACCTCGGGGAGATGGAAAGGACAGAGCCACCCTTAGCCTTGCGGAGTGCCTCTCCCTCCCTCTGATGATGCTGCCAATTCTGTGTCTGACCATATGATCCATTCAGACCATCTCACAGTCACCCAGGTAGGCCGGGTCATTTAATCACAGAGTCCAGCTGGGGAGGCAAGACTGCAACTCCTTCCACGAGAAAAAAAAAACCCACAAGTCAGATGCCCCCCACTTTTCAGAGAACCCAAATTCAGTGTCACTTAGGGAAAGGCTGCTCAGACCCACTGAACCCTTGAGTATCTGTGGCAGCAGAGAAGAGGAGACAACAGAGAAATAGCTTGCAGATACACTACAGAGAAGAAATGCAGGAAGGATCCAGAAAAAGTGCTCTAGGTGTCTTCTAGTTAATGGAAATGTGTATCCTCCTTATGACACTCACGGAACACCTCAGGGCCTTCTTCCGTCCTACCTGCTGCCCCGTTTCTCTCCCGGTGACAGCCCTTACCAGCACGGATGCATGTAAGAATGCAGCCACTCACTCTAGCCTGCACACCCCACCCCCCACTGAACGCATCACTGTGAAGAGAAATGGTGGCTTGATCCTCCATGTTTTATAAAATGCATGCCCCCCCAAAGAAAACTCAATTCAGAGCAAGCTAACACCCCCAACAAATCACTTGTGTGCCTTCTTCTGATGAGGCAACTCCCCTTGCTCCCACAACTTGGCCAGACGACTCCCTCCTCCTGTGCCCAATCCTGATACCATCCACAGTCTCCCACCCATCATCAAACCTCCACCCTCCTCCGGTCCCCGGCACAGACTTACCCTAGTGTGGTCATGGTGACGATGGTGTACCAAAAAGAGGCAGGGATGCTCGTGAACTTGCTGGCAGAGGAGCCCTTCTCGGCATAAAACATCACAGTGGCAAAGATGATGATGGCCATGGTGAGGGAGAAGAGGAGAAAGCCGAGTTCGGAGGCACAGCTCTTGAGCGTGTAGCCCAGGATCCGCAAGCCCTGGGAGTGGCGCGAGAACTTGAAGATCCTGAAGACACGGAAGACCCGGAGCGTGACAAAGGCGCCGGACACGTCCTCGTTGTTGGTCATGACCAGGCCGATGTAGTAGGGCATGATGGCCACGACGTCGATGATGCTCATGACACTGCGGATGAAGCGGTAGCGGCTGGGCGCCGCGAAGAGCCGCAGGAGGTACTCCACGGTGAAGATCATGACGCAGGCGGTGTCCAGGCAGAAGAAGGCCACCGAGTAGCGCTCCCCACATGGCAGCTCCTTGCTCCCGGGCACTGTGCCGCACGGCACTGTCTCCACCACGTTGGTGATGACCGACACGGCGATGAAGAAGCCAGTCACGTAGTAGAAGACCAAGGCCAGCGTGCTGGTGTGCGGGTTCTCGAAGGCCCGCCACATGGTCTGGCGGAAGCTGAGCGAAGGCATGGACTCCTGGTTGTTCTCTGAGTCGTTGTCGTCCATGAGCCGCTCGGCGTTCTCCCTCTTGCGGTCCTTGTACTCCTCGTAACAGCAGTCTCCGATGATCTCTGGGAGGATGCCGTAGAAAGCCAGCTCGTCGTCGTACGCCGAGATGCACTCATAGCGGGGGTAGTGCAGCTTCCCCGTGCGGTAGAAGTTGAGGACGCACCGGAACACCTCTGGGTCCCGGTCAAAGAAGTACTCCTTGGTGTCCTCGTTGAAGAAGAACTCCTTCTCTGTGCTGCCCAGTAGTGTGTCCGGGTAGCGCTCCAGTGTGGTCCGCCAGGTCTGGAACCGCCGACCGCTCACGTTGAGGACGATCAGTTCATCCTGCCGCTTGTTCTTGTCGGCGGGTGCAAGGGGCATGGGGCAGTTGGCCACTGGCATCCACCCGATGGCCGCTGCCCGCGCAAAAGGCAGCCAGGCTGCCACTCCTGCCGCCATGGTGACTCCAGCTCTTGGGCCGGCCACTGCTCGGAGGCTTTGCACACCAGCTTGGAGTCAGTTCGGGGACCCCTGGGAGACAGGAGGAGAGAGCAGAGAACTGGGTGAGTCCGTGACTGCCTCCCAGGTAGGGAATGGGACACAGGGAAGGGTCAGTGCTGAGTGGAAAGCAGCGAAAGTCTGGAAGGCAAATTAACGAGATAGAAGTCGCCACCGAAGGGAGGAGACCTGACTCTAGGGAGAGCCCTTAGCATGGGGCAGTGCGGCAGTGCGGGATCACCAGATGTTGTTGACTGCCCGACAAATTGTCAAGTTCCGAGGAGGCTCAGGAGCATTTGGAGGGAAAGCCTCTTTAGAAGGAAGATCTGGGAAGACGCGGGCAATAATCAGCTCTGAAAGGTTATGGCGTTATTACGAATTTAAATTGGGAGAGGGTAAATGAGTTCTCATTAAACGAATTTAAAAGTGGGATAAACATGCTAATTTTTATTTCACTCTTCACCCACCAGGGTAATCAGGAATGGGGTGTGGGAGAGAGAGAGCAGGTAAACACATTCTTGCTACTCCTCACTGGCGAGGTGGAGGCTGGCGAGGTGGAGAACTTTCCGTGTCTGGAAAGTTCTCTGAGATGGCAGGTGAATACAGTAAGCCCTGAGCTTGGTACAGTTCTGTTCCTCAAGTCCCATGGAGAAGGCTGTCCCTGGTGGAGTGCTACCTTCTGGGACACCCGGCGACCCAGCATCCAATCGTATCCCTCAGAGCCATGACAGAAAGACGTGGAAATGCTGTGAGGCACGGTGGGGTTCCTTCTCCACTCTCTGAAGGGGGTCTTGGGCTCTCGGCTCACCTGCCTTCCATGCATTGTCCCTCTGCTTCCAAGAGGAAGCTCAACCACACTCACTGCTATCTCCAGATTCCTCGCCTCCCGTCTCCATCTGCCCACCAGCCAGAGCTCCCTCGGGTTACATAACAATACTCTTTCCCATGCCAGCGCCTTTCACCTGGACCCCCTCCATCCCTGGAGGCTCCCCCTGGAGCTGGGCCACCTTGTCCCTTCACCCACCAGTCTTGCAACCACACCGTGGCCACGCCTCCCTGTCACCTGCATGGCTGGGGGGAACAATGGCTTAGAGAATTATTTTTGGCTTTGAGAAACAGATTTACCTTCCCAAATTCTGGCTTTTTAAAGATGATACTGAAATGACTCTGAATCCCCAAATGTGTTACCATCTGTGGGAAGACATGTGGTGACACAGAAACACACGTAACAGCACCAGGAAATTGTTTGGGGTTGACACACTCATGTTCACTAATCCTAAACTGGCACACGGGACCCCGTCCTAACTCAGTTATTTGGACACTCTGGAGTTCAGTGGGCTTGACTCCATGTTTAAGTAAATGAGGCAGAGGTGGATCTTGTAAATGTAAATCCTTGATCTTTGTCTTTCCCTGTAAACCTGCTTCCTTCTCTGACTACCAACTCCTCGAGGCTGTCAGATGTCAGATGGAGGCTGTCTACCTCCACTCACTCCTGTGCTGACACTAGACTTTCCCATCTGGACAAGGTCAAATAGAACTTACCTCTTTGCCAAAAGTTGCTAATCATTCAACCTTTTGTTCAAGGCTTCCCTAACCCCAGGCCTGTCCCTTTGGCCATCTTTCTCACTGCTTCACCCAAAGGGCTGCCAAATAATGAGACAATAGCTCTTACTGCCCTCATTAAGGCTCCCTTCTCACTGGCCTGCTCATCTCTCATCCCACCCCACCCTCACCCGTTTCTCCCCGTCCCTGGGGAATTCTTTAGGCTCAGAGTAATCTCCCTAAAGCAAGGCTCTGGTGGTGCTTTACCCCACAACCTACAAAATCAAGTCCAAACTCTCTGGCCCAGGATTCCAGAATTGCCACAAGTGGATCCTGGCTTACCATTCCGGCCCAAGCCCCATGCACCCCTGCTAACCTCCAGCAACAAGACCAGGGCGGCTCATGCACGGACCGTTCCGGGCACTGTTTCTGGACACTCTTCCTTCTGTGGGCAATATCCTTCCCCTTCAGCCCTCCTATTCACCTCCCTGCTCCTCACCCTCTTTGTGATGTCCCCTTGAAATCTTCTGCTGCTTTGGGCTCACAGCACCTTGTTTGCTCCCCTTTTCTGGCACCTATTGCCCTCGGGGTTGGATTACGAGACAACTTCTACATGTCTTATTAATACTCAAGTCTAACCATCATCCTGCACTTACTCTACGCCAGGTTCTGCACTAACAGGTTCCTGTCATCATCTCACGTTATCCTCACGGCAACCTCAGGAGACATCTGAGACTTGGCAGTGTGCCAGCTGGAAATGGACAGGACAGTGGTCCCACCTCAGACAGTGGGACCTCCACCCCCTCCCCCTTCCCCCCCCCACATGCCCCAAAGCCTATGCTACATGACTTCTCAAGGTCTTCTGTCCATAGACGAATAGCAGCAGATGTTTACACAGGGCTGATGGTGTGCCAGGCACTGTATGTACCACACGCTTACACAGCCCATGCTGGCTGAGCCCACTGATGGCCCTAGGGGGGTAGACACCACTGTGGTCCCCATTTTGCAGGTGAAGAAGATGAATCGTGGGCAGTTTTAATAACTGGCCAAAGGATGTGATAAGAAAGCAGAGAGATTTAAACCCAGGCAGTCTCAATGTGGAGTTCAAGGGTACAGCCCTGTTTTCTCCCATCCCATAGTAAGCTCCTTAAAGGTCGAGGCCACGACGCCTCAATTTTTACATGACAGCCCAGGAGGTAGCTCAGTGTACTGCGTCAGTAGGTTCTTAGACCTGGAATCCTGATTTTAGAGCCGCCATTTGCATTCCATCAATTTTACTCCATGCCGTGCTAAGGAAGGGGTGGGGGAGGGTTCAAGGGTAGACTTTTCTCTCTCCAAACAGACAATAAACTCTGCAGACAGATCTGAATCAAAAGAATCCAATCAAAGCTCCTCTGACTCATTGTGCTCTTCATCGGGTTTTCTCAAGGAGGCAATCTCTGCCTCAGTTTCCTCATCTGCATGCCAAAGAGAATATTCATAGGCCCCTCTGCTCCCTCAGAAAGGGAGGTTGATTCAGATGCCACAGAAGACAACAGAAGACAACAGGAATGACAATGACATTCCCCGTAAATGTCATTACTCAGAGAACAGAAAACCAGCACAAGCCTGATGAGCTCTTGATTATGGGGAATGAATAAGGGGGCCATTCATCCTCTGCAGTGGGTGGTCCACATGCCACTGACAGATTTGGGAACACATCCTGTGCATTTTATATCCTTTGCAAGAAATTTACCCCGTTAGCTCGCTTACTTCTTTCAGGCTACCAGGAGGATTTGTAGTCTCTCCACACACTCGTAGTTGGGTTCTCTAAGCCGCAAGGGAAGTTTGGCAGGCAAGCCCACATGTAAGCGTTGGTCACTGATCATTCCAATTCACGTTTGGTTAACGCTCACTGAGTGCTGACAATGCTCTGGGCACTGTTCTAGGCACTTCTACAGCAGCAATTTAACTTATCCCCACAAAAATTCCTATGACTTGGCTGTCTCTGCCCGTAAGTTTCAGGGAGGGAGCGGAGACTTGGAAAGATCCCTTCAAAGTGGCTGAATCCCACTTATATAGGAGTTGATTTTCAAACAGACCATTGACAGAATCACTGCCAAGTGCCTCTCCTGACGCAGGTATAGGCAGATATTGATGCTCCCCACAGAAGAGATACAGAGACTCCCCTCCCCCATCCCAGGCAGGAAAGAGCATGTGGTCAGGAAGTCCTACATTCTAGTTTCAGTTCTCCCCTGAACGTGCGAAGGCAAGCCAGCATCATACTCTGGGCCTCAGAGTCCCCATCTGTACCAGGAGAGAACTGGACAAGAAAGTGACAAGGAGCCCTTGGTTGGGATTCCACTGGACATCAAGGCTATAGCTCGGGTCTCACTGAGGCCTCTTCCTAACAGTTGGCCATGCAAAGCAGGAAGGAGAGCATCTGGGTTTGTCGCTGTGGGGACAGACTTAGCCCGAGCCTCATCTCAGCAGAGGCAGCTCTGAGAATTCCTGATGAGGCTGGTGCCCAGAAGAGGGTGTGCAATTCACATCACTCAGAGCTCAAGGCTACCCAAGCCTGAGTCTCACCGCCCCAGACCCGGCCTCCTCCCTGGAGGGGAAAGGGGGCCAGGTGCCCAGACACTGGGCCCTGGACCTCTGACCTTGAACATCTTTGCCTTATTCTAGAATGGAGTTCAGAGAGGGGGTTCAAGGGGCAAAGAGTAAGATAAGAGGCTGCTGAGCCAAAAGCACCTGAGCCAAGAGACCCCGTAGCACCCGGCTTGGGCCAGACATGCAGCTCTGCACCCTGAAAGGACAATGCCCTTCCCCTTCCATTCTCCCAGGGCAGCTCCACCCTGACTCCCAAGCCTCAGAGCCCGGCACCTGCTGCAGCCACACTGAGCTCCACCACCTTACCCTTCCCACTTCAGGCCAAGCTCCTCTTATTAAGGGCAAGGAGTATTTTATATACTGCTTTCAGATGAATAATTGAGAGTTAAGGAAGGAAAAATGACTCCTCTCTATCATAAAAATCTCTAGTCCCAAGACCAAACCAATCCAGGACAATCTTCCCAAAGAAAGCCTGGCAAAAGCCAGGCTGTCTCCAGAGCCTCAAGCTCTGCTCCCCTGGTAAAAGGTACCCCCAAAGGAGCCATTACCCCACCGCTACTTTCTCTGTGTGTGTGTGTGTGTAGGGGGCGGGGTGGGGTTTGGAAGGGGAGGAAAAGTTTCCCACCAGATGCCATGACCAAGGCCATACTAGCCTTCGCACAACCCCGCAGAGGTGATCCGGCTTAAGCAGGGCTTGTCCGTGGCTCTCCCGGCAGCACTCCGCCCCTGACAGGGACCCAGACCTCCTGGAGCAGATCTGGGTATGAATTCCTGCAACAGGCACAAGAGTGCGGCCCCATTTCCAGCCAATGGCACCGCACATGCCTCAAATGCCAAGGTTTTACTAGGACGTGGACGCCTTACAAATGAAAAATCTGAAGCTATTTTTGCTTTTGGCAGAAGAGTTTGACAGTGGGAAAGATGGGGGTGGGGGGAGGCTGGGGAAGAGCCGTTTAAAACAGGTAAGTGCTGTAAAACAAAGGCAAAAAATCCTGGAAGAGGGGAATACATTTCCCCCTGCTGTAAAAAGTCAGCCCTGTTAAACAGCTTCCGTTTTAGAGGCAAAGGGCCAAAAGTGGGCAAAGTGACCCAACAGCCTGTCCTGGGGATTGACACCTGACCTGAGCCCCCGCAGGCACAGGGCAGCAAAAGCATCGAGTCACCAAGGTCTGCCCTTCAATGACCTCAGCAGAGTGCAGGGTGTGGAGAGTCTCTGGAAACTTTTACCTTCCACAATTTCATATCATGTTGCTTAGCCCAGAATGGGGCCAGTCTAGGGGAGGGAAGGGTCCTGAGGATGCAGGGGGCCTTCTACCGTGCCCACGGGGTTTGGGTAGGCAGGCATGAAATGACAGGGTGCTAGGCTGAGGACCCTTGGGGTACAGGCCTGGGACATACATACAGATCCTCTTCTCCCACAGTGCCACTCCTAGGCTGGCCAGGGCACTTTCCTGAACTGTTTTTCTCCAGCCTCCTCAACTGCAAAAGGGAACAAGCTACTAATCTTTCTTCCTCTGGGGGTCCCTTGTGTACTTGCATTTTGTTGCGTTCAAGTAGCGACACGGAAAAATGAACACACCAATTGCCGTTTGTGTGCCAACACGTCCACATGGGGAAATGTACACACGCTTTGCGTTGAATTCGTGCACGCCCTTTCTACAGACATTCAATATCCAGGCTCCCTTGAAGTAACGGTAAATAAGGCATCAATTTAACCATCGCATACATTCATGCAAAATGCCAACGTGCAGCATATCAGAACCTCTGCCCAGTTTTACAAACAGAACCCACTGTGCCAAGGATCACAGGAAAGTTCAGACACCCTCTCTTCAGAAATACCACGGAGCCTTCTCTTGGCTCTAAGACTCCAGGTCCGGAACCTCAGCCTGTTGCTGACATACCCCGGGCTGCCCGGAATAATTATAAACAGAACCTCTTGGACCTGATTCAAATGTCAACGCTAAGCAAGTGCAGGAATTTAGTTGATTTCAGGTAACTTCTCTGCCCTGTCCCTTCGGCACCCCAATCCCAGCGTAAACACCTCGAAAAAGTGAGTCTTCTGAAACCCCTCCCCACGGCCCGCACTGGCCCTGGGTGTCCCTTTAGAGACCTTTCCCGGAGCTCGAGTGGGTGGAAGCGGCACCGGGCAGGACCAGATGTGCGGCCCCCAGCCTCCGGTAGGCACACCGCCGGCTCGCCGGGCTGGAGAACTTTGCGAAGCGCCCCAAACTGCTCCCTGCTTCCACTCTCAGCCATTTCTTTCATTCTCCCCTCACAAAGAGCCGGGGGACCGAGCAAGCCGTCGCCACCTGCCGCCGGATCCCGGGGCGCTGCCTGTGGCACCCCCGAGGGAAGGCAGGCCAATGGAAAGAGGGCAGAGGTTCACACCCCCACCCCCAAGCCTCACGTCGCCGAGCTGCCCGGAGGTGGCTGCACAGCCGGAGGGAACCGACGCCCCCGGGCCGGCTGCCTGCTCCCCCGCGGCGCCGGCCCCACCCCCAATCCTTCCGGCGCCCCAGCGCCCACCCACCCGGGCGCAGGAGTGGGAGGGTGCCGCGTGGGCAGCTGGAGCAACAGGCGTGGGAGCAGCGCTCCTCACACTTCCTGGCTCCAGAAGGCTCGGTCGCGTCCCTCTTACCTTCG
>NW_027532603.1:856967-862409 GCF_008692635.1 Crocuta crocuta
CGAGGGTGTGTGTGAGTGCGTGCGTGCGTGCGTGTGTGTGTGTGTGTGTATGTATGTAGAGGGGCGCGCGCGCGAGCGGGGGGCGGGGAGACGAGGCAGAGCCTGGTGCGTCTCCCCGGGCGAGTGGAGGAATCCTAGGGTGTGCCTGGAGGTGGCGGAGTGTACCCGCGCGGGTGGAAGCGCGTGTGCCGGCGAGGGTGGGCACGGGGGTGAGCGTGGCAAGGTGAGCTCGTCTTGGGGTGGGGGTGGAGCACGGAGTGGGCACGAGTGTGAGCTCGGGGGCGTGTATGCTGGGGACCCGGGGAGAGGCGGCACGGAGCGCCAGTGTGCGCGCGCGCGTGGGGGGTGTGTGGAGCTAGCCGGGTGTCTCTTTCTCACCGACTGTCCACGCGACATCAGCACTTGCTCACGGCCGAGCCCCGCCACCTGGTGAGGTGGAGCCAGCCACCGCGCATCTTCCCGGCTCGCAGCGGCTCTCAGCTCCGGGTGCCTCCGTGTGCCCGGGCTGGAGATCCCAAGGGGGACTCACACTGCCCTTACCCCACGTAAGAGCCGCTCTCCTCCCAGGGCTGGAGGGGCACGACCCGAAGGTAGGAATTGTCCTGTCCTCTTGACCCGCCACGTGCTCCTAGGACCCAGATCCGGGAGTCTGGACTTGAGAGGATGAACTCTCTGCCCGAGACCGCCGGATCCCTGGGTCCCTCCCCAAAGCCCACGGAGCCCCGCTGCCCTGTGCCTCGGCCCAGGATGGGGAGCAGGAGGTCGGCACGTGCCCACAGGGCAGGGCGGACGGAGCCCCGAGCATCCCCGGAGTGTGGTATCCAGTCCAGCCTCCCACACTCCCGGCCGCGGCGCGCGGAGCGTTCAGTCCCCGCAGACCGTGCCGACCGGTGGCTTCAGCTTTCCCCGGGTCTGCGGCCCCGGTTCCCGGAATCCCGGGATCTCAGCCCGCTAGTGGAGCAGCCGGGCGAGTCCGTGCCTCAGCAGGACCGGAACACAGGGCTTGAGTGATCACCGTTCTGAGGGTGGAGAGGTGGAGTGTGGAGAGCCTGAGACACATTGAAAAGCAAAGTGTGCGGCGAAGGCGAGAGTGTGCTGGAAAGAACCTCGCCGAGTCCGGAACGGGGTTTCTGGCTTGTGAGCTCAGCCCTGTTCCAGGTGATGGGGGTGGGGGTTGGGGATCAGTCGTTGTGGTCTGGGCCGCTGCGGATTCCTGGCAGCTGGAGCCCTTCTCTCAGTTACTCCTGCCACTCTCCCCAAAGCCCCCTTCAGTGTGTCAGTCTGAAAGGTGTACAATTGGCCCTTCAGAGGTGGGCGTGGGATCCATTAGCATTTGCCAGGAGTCCCAGAACGGTGTGAGATTTGCATACTGATTTACATACAGTAATAATGATTAACAACACTGCCACTCCCTGGCAGACAGAGGAAGAATTCAGGGAAGGCCCTGGCTCTGCTCCCACCTCCCTCCTCCCTCCTCCCTTCCTTCTGGGGAAGGGCTAATTTTCTCACAACTATCCACTTGGGCTGCTTTGACCCCTGGGACTGCCCCAGACTCTGGGTGGGCAGGTCCAAGGAAGGGCACTTTCCTTCAGTTCTCCACCCCCACGTCCAACTGGGGAGAGTCAAAGCTCAGTACTTCATTTCTGCCAGCATTTGAACTCCCGGACATCCCCACCTTTGTTTTGCACCTTGGGGATAGCTCAGGGGCTGGGTCTGCCCCAAAGCCTACAGGCTTCCTGGAACAGTTAGTGGGGGCACCCTTCTTCTTCTGGAGAGGTCAACTGATGGGACCACTGTGCCGTCCTGTGTCTTGTAAGTTGTATTTGAAGACAGCATACGGAATCTGACACCTCCCCCAGTAGCCCCCTCCCAACCCTTACACACACCTGGCCCCTTTCCTCCCAGGCTTACATCTCATCATTCAAGGGCAGTAGCTGTCCAGAGGATCTAGAGGGAAATCTGAAAGATTTGAATTTCTAGTCTAGGCCAGTATGGTTTTCATTTACCAGCCTTTCTCACAACCAGGTGACCTGGAAAATAAGAGAGAGCAAGAGATGGACAGAAAGGAGGCTCCTTGACTCAGGCAGCTGGAGGAGCCACTGCCCAGGAGATGCTGTCCCCTCCCACTGACTGCCACCCTCCCTCGCGTCTTTCCAGAACTACATGGCCTCACCTTCCCCCTCTCTGCCTCTGGCCTGGCCTGGCCGGGATTTTCACTTGCTTTTCCCCCATGACACGGCCGCTTTTCCTTTAACTCTCAGCTTCTATTTAAAAAGCTAATTTGGGAGCTTGTCCATGCTCCCAATTCAGACATTTTAAATAGGAACTGAAATTCAGGAGCTGCCAGGGCACTAGATTTCCTCCCCCTGCCACCAGCGTGGCTAAGGCATTTGTTCAGTGACTCCATTGGCCCTGGCCCTGTGTGTCTGTGTGTGTGCATGCATGTGTGTGTGTGTGTGTGTGTGTGTGTGTGTTTGAGAGAGAGAGAGAGAGCCAGCTAGCAAGAGTGCACTGAGTATATTTCAAGCTATCTTTTCTATTTAAAGACGGTGCTCCTATGGAAGAGTTTCTCTGTGTCTGTGTGTCCTTCCGAAGCTGTGCACACATGAGGATTCTTCTTGAGTCCCGTGGTTCCGGCCACTATTTGCAGAGCTTGTCACCGAGAGGACTGTGACGTTAAACGGCAACCCAGCTCCAAGTCAGCAGGCTCTGTGCTGACACTCCAGGCTGATTTCCCAGGGCAGCTATTTCCCAGGGCCGCTCTGCTCAGGCTTGCTCTTTGAAGCTGTGCCTCAGCGTATCCATAAGGGTCACCCCTCCCTCTAGCCCCCCCCCACCTCCTGCCCCACTGCTTGTGGCTGTCTTAGTTGGGCCAGATGTTGAGAGAGAGAGAGAGGGAGCCTGCGCCTCCAATGGTTGCAGGCTTTCCACATTCAATGCACTGTGTACCTTGGAGGTAAAAAGCACAGGCTTCGAGGCCAGACTCCCGGGGTTTGAACCTGCCTCTGTCATTTCATAGCTGTGTGACCTTGGGGAAGCTACTTAATTTCTCTGTGCCTTGATTTTCTCATCTGCCATAAAATGACAATAAATACTACTATTTTACCTTACAGGGTTGTTGGGAGGACTTAATGATTTAATGAACTCTCAGAGAAAGCATTCTAGAACAGCGCCAGAAACATAAGAAGTACAACATAATTGTCGGGTGCTGTTGTTGCCCAAGGCAGAAGTGGTGCAGACGAGAGGAAGTCAGAACTGCTGGATTGTACACACAGACGCAGGCAGACACACACCTCCACCCGTGTAACAGTAACAATGCCAGGCCACAGCCCACAAAGGGTCAAGTTCACCTTATTGAGATAGTTGATTCCCTATGCCCCAGAAGAGGGGAACTTCTGATGAAGACATAGAGGAAGAGCCACCAGGATGGATAAAGAAGGGGCTGGACCAGGTCGAAAGCCAGTGGGACATTTCCCCGGGGGGGTGGGGGGGACAATATTATGCTAGCCCTATGGACCCAGCCTCCCGATATATGCAACCACATTAAGCAAGACTTTATGGAAGTAGAGCTCTGGTGAAGGACTCCGTGGGGGTGCCCCCTCAAACTCCCTTAGTCTCTCCTTGGTCTTGGAGACCTCTCGCTTTGGTCTGCCCGATGCCCCTTGTCCCTTATTCCTGCAGCTGGGCATATCAGCATTTATTTATTGGCCACCTGAGTTCATTTCCCTCAGTCCTTGAGCATCTAATCAAGGCACAGAGAGGTTAAGTGGCTTCCTCAAGGTCACAGGTAGGAGGGACTCATGAGGCCACTAATAAGAGGGGAACAATAAAAGACCAAAAATAGGAAGGCTGTCCAAGGGATGGATCCAAAGCAACATTGCAAGTGATTGAGTTGTATCAGACTTAGTATTGACCTTCAGTTGCAGAGCCACCATAGGCTGGACTCCTTGCTAGGTATCCTCTAAATCTTGCCCCATAGGTATTATTACTATTTTATAGATGGGAAAACTGAAGGTGGTTGACTCTGAGGGACGCATCCCAGGCCGCAAGCCTAGAGTGCAGCTCTGAATCCTCCCTCTTTCCACTCCCCAAGGCTACTGGTCATGGGGTCTTCTGAGAATAGAGGGGCCCCCTCCATCAGATAAGATTTGCCCTAAGAGGACATTCTCGACCTGGCTCTGTTGGCTTCTCAAGTGTTTGGCCTCAGGTTGGGTGTGGGGCAGGGTTCAGTATGTTCAGACTGAGATTGTACCCTCTGAGTCTTCTTCAGGGTGCAGTCTCCGGAGGATTCTCAAAGCTTAGTGCTGCCTTGGCTCCCTCTAGTTTTCCAAGGTGAAGCAGGTGGTGGTGTTATAAATGCTTGAGACCTTTGCCCCAGTCCCAGGGGCAAAATCAGTCCATCTTGTTCCATGTGATGGCCGAACTCACAGCCATCAGACACTTCCTGAGGGAGTGGGGGAAACCCACACTTCCTTCAGCCCTGACCTCGTTAGGGAGGCCAGTGGTCGCCCGAGTGGTCGTCTCATTAGTCACAATGCTTCAACCAGTTAGGGCAAAGGAGAAGTTGTCAAAATTGGTGGGCTCCAGTGGATCTTCCAAAAGTCGGCCTTTCCAAGAGAACTTTGCCATGCCGGTGCCTGCTCCAACCCAGGCAGATCCTGGAGAGGCACAGCCGTGATGGGGGCAGGGGTGCTTTCTGCTCATAAGACCTCCCTGAGAATAGGAAGTGAGGTGAAGGGAGAGGAGGATGGGAAGAAGGACAGCAAGTCTGAGAGGGGACATCGGCACTGGAAAGAAGAGAAACACCCTGATCATTGCTTGTTTTCTTACTAAAGACAATTTGGAGGAGGACAAGGGACTGAAGGGACAGCTCGTAGATGTAGTAACTGATTTAGTCTCTTCTGGGGGCTCCATTTGCTTGCAAACTGAGGGCTCTATCCTTGTTCTTCTCTACTCCTCCATCTGCCCTTCTCCCTGGAGAGTTGATGGGAGCCCCCAGTTTCAAGTTCATTCAGGTGCTGATGATCCTTTCCTGAGCTTTCCCCTCCCCCTAAGTGTCTACTAGGCACCTCCATCTATGTACTCAGGTACTTCTCTGCTTCCTCATACCAGCCTCCTTCAACCTTCTGTACCAGCTCATTTCCTCGAAAACATACCCTCTTCTGATCATGCCACCCCCCTTGCTTCCTTTCTGGCCTTCCCTCCTTCCACTTGCATGCCTTTCTTTCCAGCACATAGATCTTCTCTCTGTTACCTGACCCAAGAACGTCCTTCCACTTTTTCATGCCTTTGTACCTGCCATTCTGTCTTCTGGAAATGCCTTCCACCACTTCCTGGTTCTGTCTGTCTTCCTAGCAAACATCCACTCAGCCTGAAATCTTCAATACCCAACCCAAAGGTCACATAAGACGTACTGGTGAAGCCCACCCTGGCCCCACCCCC
>NW_027532603.1:862419-890132 GCF_008692635.1 Crocuta crocuta
ACTAGACATTCCCTTGGACTACCACAGTCGTTCCTCAAATTGAGTTTTTATTACCTTGGTTGTGTGCATGGTGGTCTCAAGCTCTGGCTTTAAACTGTTTAAGGCAAAGACCATGTCTTACTCATCGCTGAATATGTTAGCTCAGTGCCTGGCAATTACAGAGGCTCAATACATTCACATCAGGATTATTTTAACTTCTGCTCACCTGGCTCCCTTGATTGTGTGTAACTGAGAATATGTGATAAATTTGTCAACCGGTCAGCCTCCAGGTCCTGACTGATCTGTGGCACTGGCATGAGGACAGAAAGAAAGGTTCAGGGTGTTCAATTTTTGGCTGATCTTAGATGAAAAGAGCCTCAAAGCCCCCCTCCTCCAGCCTTTTTCGAATCTACAAAGTGAGCCTCAGTCAATGCTACCTGCAGAGACTTGGCCAGTGTTCTGCTCTTGAACCAGATTGGTATTTAGAGAACTCTTTTCTTTCCTTTCTAGCAGAATGTCAACCCCATCCCCAGAATATATCACCTCCTTGGGAATAGCCAGGACGCTGTCTGTTGGAAATGGTACCTGACTGCAGCTGTGACGAGGCTCACCCTAAAAACTGGCACAGGGCTTGTTAAAATCCCATTAGCCAAAACCCTGGCTTGGCTCAAGGAGATGCCAAGACCAAAGCTTACTGGACTTTAATTAGAAAAGCGTATGGACACCACCTCAGGAAACCTCGGCTAGTGGAGACTTAAGGTGACAACATAGGCTTGGGATAGACCTGACTTCAAATCTTGACTCTAACAAACGGTGTGACTCTGAGCAAGCCACTTCTCTGATCCTCAGTTCCCTCACCCACAACATGGATCGTAATGATGGTATCAATCCAGAGGACTCATGAGGATTGAATTAAACAATGTATGTAACAGGGGTGCCTGAGTGGCTCAGTCGGTTAAGCATCCGACTTCGGCTCAGGTCATGATCTCACGGTTTGTGGGTTCAAGCCCTGCACTGGGTTCTGTGCTGATGGCTCAGAGTCCGAAGCCTGTTTCAGATTCTGTCTCCTTCTCTCTCTGCCCCTCTTCTGCTCGGTCTCTGTCTCAAAAATAAATAAACTATTAAAAAAAATGCAAACAATGTATGTAACCTATCTCATGCAATTATAAATAAGAATGTTGGCTGTTACCCTAATACTGTAACTGAATTTACAGGAGTTTGAAACTAGCTCTTGTAAAATCTTGGGCACAGCTCACTAACATGCTTGTTTGTGAAGTAGATTAGGTAGGCCACTCAAGTTCTTTCCACGTGGTTATTGTTCATACTGAGACCCTGAGAAATGTGTGAAATCAGAAAACTTTGTCTCCAGATACTTTTTTCCATTGCCTCTTCTCCATTCTGTGGCACCCCACTTCTGCAGCCTTGAGCTTCAAGCGCTTATTTCTCCCCAGTCCCTCCTCATCAGCAAAAATTGATAAGATCATTTAAACTAAGGTGTAAGTGACTGTCCTGTCCAGGGCTACAGTATTCACTTTTTCACAGGATACATCCTTAAATCAAGGCAATGAAACAGAGTAGGTGGGATTTCAGACATCCATCAGAGAACTGGGGGAGGTTTTAGGGGGCAGGAGGTGCTCCCCAACTCCACAGAGTCACTGTCCACTCATAATACTGGCCCCATTAATGCAGCTATAAACATCAAAGTATTTCTGTATTCTCTTTCTGCCTCCTGAAGCTAGAAAATGAAGTCTGCAGCTTTTGCAAAAAGTGTCGTAATAAGGGAATTTGTGCACGAAGTTTTTATACTAAGCTCCTCTTGGTAAACCGACATAGTTCCTGCATGCCAAGGTCCCTTCCGGTTCTGCACAGCTACGATACTCCTACTCAAATGCATTTTTTCTTCAGAGCTCAAGGGTGGGGTTGGCGTTTTTGCCTCACTGGGTTTGTGGGAGACCCAGCTGCAAAATCATTAATTGCTTTGGTGAGTCAACAAATAAACAATGACAGTCCAGCTACTGTTCCCATGCTGCAAGGTCATAAGAAGTTTCTGGATGGGGCGCCTGGGTGGCTTAGTCGGTTAAGCGTCCGACTTTCGCTTAGGTCATGATCTCGCGGTTCATGGGTTCGAGCCCCGCATCGGGCTCTGTGCTGACTGCCAGCTCAGAGCCTGGAGCCTGTTTCAGATTCTGTGTCTCCCTCTCTCTCTGACCCTCCCCTGCTTGCGCTGTCTCTCTCTCTCCTAGAAATAAATAAAACATTAAAAATTAATAAAAAAAAAAAAGTTTCTGGACTTCCCTGCAAAACCTTGTTACAAACGAATCCTCCTGGCCCTTAAGAATTCTTTAGTATGGAAAGTTACAAACATGTACAAGAAGAGAGAATTGTATAATATACCCCCCCAACCCATCACTTAGCTTTGATAATTACCGACTTAAGGTTTATAACATTTTATCCATACCCCTACTTACCGTTGTCCCCCAATAATTTTGAAACAAATTTCACTTACAGTTGAAATATAATTTCATCTGTAAATTTTTCAGTAATTACCCCTTCTTTATGACCAACATGGTACATCTCTCCAGGGGAGAAGTCCTTCCTACCTCCCTCCGGATGCCAAGAAGATTTGACCAATCTGCATCTGTGTCCCAGGGCTAGTCTCTGAGTTAGGAAGCTCAAGGGCTTGATGGATTCTGTCCAAAGTCTGTCCTGCTCCCTGGAGAGGCAGGGATATACATACAATGTCATGCAGAGACACCACCATATGCAAGATTTTGGATATTAGCTGAGCTGCTGCCCAATCACTGAAATGAGACCCAAACTAAGAAGCAGAAATCACAGTCATGAATCCCAACTGGCCTCAGCGTTTTTCACAAGTGTTATTTCATGTAGCCTTCACCAGTTCTTATTTTACTTCTATCTTCTAGATAAGAAAACTAAGCCCTCGGTGACACAGCTGGTCGATACCCGTGGCAGAACCTGACTGGATGCTTATTGAACTCCACTCCTCTTTTTCATGGGCACAGCTGGATTACATTTCCCAGGCTCCTTTGCAGTTAGGTTTGGCTGTATGACTGAGTTCTGGACAAGGCAATAGAAGAGTTCTGGACAAGGCAATAGAAGAATTCTGGACAAGGCAATAGAAGCCAGTCCCATATAAACAAAACAAAGCAAAGCAAAACAAAACAAAACAAAAAAACATCCAGGGCCATCCTACATGCTCTCTTTCTTTCTCTGTCCACTGGCTGAATGGAGAGAATTTCAAGGCCCAACGGAGGATGGAGTCACAAGAAGGAGGGAGCCTGGATGACTGTGTGAAGCAGAGACCTCTCTGAACTTTCACTGGACTGTGAATTGAGTAAAAACAAAACAAACAAAAAACTTTTATTATGTTAAGCCACTGAAATATGGGTGGTGTGTCTTAGAGCAGTATGCCTACCCTGACCAATACAGTGGCACAAATAGGATTTAAACCCTAAGCTGACTATGCCGATGTTCAAAGCCTTGCCCTACACCATATTGCCTCCAGGCACAAAACATCAGAATTGCTTGTAAGGATCTCCTACATGTTCAGCATTTGATAGAACTGCCTGAGAGGACCTCACATTTTAGATTTGTGCTAATATAGTAGCCGCTAATCACGTAGGGCTATAAAAACTAAAAGTTTTAAATCTGTTTCTTAATTGCTCTGGTCACATTTCAAGTACTCAGTAGCCCCATGTGACTAATGGCTGCCACACTGAGCAGTACAGATAGAGGACATTTCCATCATCACAGAAAGTTCCATCAGACAACGTTGTCAGATGTAGACCCGACATTTGCAATGTACCCTTCCCTAAATCCCCACAGAAGAGCCAGGGATACAAAGGACAGAGAATGGTCCAAAGGCATAAGGGCTCTTTCCCCTGTAGGGGTCAAAGGCAGGTCGCCTAAGATGTACCACTATGTCAGATTGATTATTTTGCATTGATCTACTTGGGGAAAAGCCAGTACAAGGACCCTCAGACCCTCCTCTGTCTCCCTAAAAGTAGGAAATAAGTCTCACATATGAAAGGTACCCTCCCTGTACTAAGTAAAAAGACATTTTTATCACCAAAGTTAGAAGCTTTAAAGGCAAGAAAACTAGAAACAAATCTTGTTACTTTTCTACTAATCAGCTACCTCAGCCCAGATTCTGCTTAGGATTTCTTACTAATGAAAGCCCCCCAACATCTGTTTTCTTTATCCTGTGAATTCCTCATAAACTGACTGTCTCTTTGTCTGAAAAAAATATAGAAAAAAACTGCCCACCTTGGTCATTTCTTTAGGCCTCGGTTTCATTATTGGGGCTCCCTAGGCACTTAATAGAACTTTGGGTTTTTCCTCCTGTTAATCTGTCTCATGTAAATTTAATTCCTAGTCCAGCTCAAAGACCTTAAGGGTAGAGAAAGAATTTTTCCTTCCTTCAGCCCTCATCCAGACTTTCGGTCTTTGCCCCTGCCCTTCCCAGCTAACTTCCTGGCCATAGACTGGTGGCCCTTCCATACTCGGGGTCACAGCCTTCGTTATGACACCCTCTGACACAATGAGCCTTACCTGTTCACTGGACTGTGTCTTCTAAGGAAGGGGGAGTTGTATCTCATTCTTACCTCAACACCTGTGCACAGGTGCCCAGGGCTGTGCTTCCTGGCCAAGGCTAGGGATAGGTAGGGAATTTTCCAGAAGTAGAAGCCCAACCAAGGAGGCCAAGTACGTCGGTCCATTTCCCACATGGTAGCCAGAGCCGTCTTTCTGAAACACAAATGCCGCCATATTGCCATTCAGTTGAAATCCTTCTGTCAATCCCCACTGCCCATCAATTAAATAGACATAGCTTGCATGTCTCATTTGTTATCTAATCCTTACTTCTTCTGCTTTCCCACCTTCGAATCCTGGAGCTCTTGAGCCCATGTTCCTACCATATTAGAAGTGCTGCAGTTCTCTGAGTGCCCAGCTTTCTCTTACCCCTGAGTGTTTGCTCAGGCTGTTCCTTCCTCAGGAACTCTATACGTCTTCCCCACCTCTACTTAGCTAGGCCTCCATGTCATGCTAAGCTTGGAAACACTTGTCCCAGGAGGCCTTACTTGCCCCTCAGCCTGGGACGGCGCCCCTCTCCCCATTCCACCTCCTTTGGCTCCCAGCACTGACCAGCTATAGAACTTTCCCCACTTCCAAGTCTTCCCTGGGGGCAGGAAGGAGGTGCTTGGGAATCAGTAGAGACTAACTTGTACAATTTCTTGCCAAGAGATTGACCCTTCTGAGTGCCTCCAAATTATGAGCCTTCCTCCCCTCAACACCCACACCCACACTCGTTTTCCATCCATTCAATTCCTCTTCAGAGTCACCAGGGAGGCAAAGTGGAGTCCTGTAAGTCTCTCACAAACAGCGATGCCCAGAGACCTCTGCTTTTTGACCCCAACCAAGTGCTCAGAACAAATGCCACTAAACCCGTAGAATATGCCTCACCCCCGCCAACTTGCCATGGTCTCATCATTTGAAAGGGGGCCTGATATGCTGACGAGAGTGTGGCAGTTACATTCCGGGCTGGTGCCAAGGTACACCGTGGCTCTTCCCCTCATTGGATTATTTTTATGGGGATCAGAGCAGAGAGAGGCAGTGGACTCCAACTCCTGAGACAACATCACAATAAATTGCCTTGGTGGCTCTTCTACAGGTTCATAACTAGTAAATCAAATCTATTGAACAATACATTTAGTGCAAATTTAAGAAGTCGTTCTTCCATTTTTTTAAGTGTATGTGTTAAATCATGTCCAGAGTCATAAAGAATGGAGACAGCTGGGCTCAGTGTGCAAAAGAAAAAAAAGCAACCACATACTTAAAGAAGTTAGTAAATTTCTTGTCCTTTGATGGTGACAGAGTGAATATCCTTCCCATGGCTCTTTGGGGGTGCTTCTCCCACCCAGGTAGACCGGAATCTTTAAGTGGCAAGTGTGCACCATATTGGCTAATGCCTGAGTCAATTTTGCAAATACGGGCTCAATGTTAGCTTCCCTCTTTGCTGCAGACTCCTGGAACAGACAAAGAAGGAAACACAGCCATCTTAGAGAATTCCACGGTGCTGCTTGCCCTTGTGAAACCGTGATGAGGGATATGGGGGGGCGGGGGCGGTTATGAACCATTTTTCCCTAGGAAGATTCTTTTCACTTCTTTCTCAGTCTACTCAAATGCTCCTTTGACTTGAACTGAAGTCTCAACTCAAGGTGTACTTTTGACTCGACCACATGAGCGTGCTTTGTCTTATCCGAATCTCCAGTCCCTCCTAAATATTAACAGGGGAGCCCCAGCCCAGAGCCCGGCAGTCAGGAAACATTTTAATTGAGCCGATAGGTCTTTGTCCACTAACACTAGTTCAACACACATGTATTAAACCATTCATTCTTTTAACGTGTACTTATTGAATGTCCACTCATTGCTGTGCTGGGCATATGGTGGTGAGCAAGGTAGGCTCTGCCTTCTTGGAAGTCTTGGTTTAAAACAGGAAGACAGACTGTGGATGTGTGCTCTGCACTGAGGTTTGGGCTTACCAACCTCTTCTGANAAGGGAAGCTAGAGTTACAAATTCTCAAAAACAATCTCACAAGGTCGATTTATTTGTATTTCCATTGCCGACGAGGAATCAGACGTGAGAATCACATAGCGACAGGGCTATGCGTGGAGAGGTAGGAAAGCAGAGCGAGGAGGCACTCGGCCCAGTCCGTGGGATCAGGGAAGATATTCTGGATGAGAGGACATCTGAGCTTGGAGAAGAAAGAGGACACGGAATCAGCCAAATGCCAATGACTGAGAGGATGAAGCAAACACCAGGAAGCAAAGACACCAAGACAGGGAAGAGTGCAGTGTGTGTCTGGGGTGTGGGGCCAGAGTCGGGGCACAGCAGAGGCTGAGGGGGGGAAGCCAAGGCAAGGAGCTGGAGTCTGTCCTGCAGGCCACGGGGAGCCACCAGAAGGCTCCGGGCAGTTGCATAGTGCGGGCAGATCTACGTTATAAAAATCCACTCCGGCCCCACAATGTGGAGGATGGACTTGAGGAGGACCAGATGGGAAGCAAGGGGACCAATTAGCAGGCTATTGCAGTATTCCAGGAGAGCGATGAGGGCCTCTGCTAAGACAGTGGTGGGTGGATGGACAGAAGGGAGCATGAGACAAGGAGGTTGGAGGTGAAATTATCAGGACTCGGGACTGCCTGGGAACAGAGCAGCACCAGAGGCCCCCAGGTCAGGCCATGCTACCTGACCATCCGGCTCTACCAACAGAGGGCTGGGAAATGCAAAGCAGAGCCAGCTGGGGTGCAGAGGCAGCCCTTCCGGGAGGGAGGGCTGGTCACAGTCTTCTCCAAGGGCCATGTCCAGACAGGGCTGTTTATACTGGGCTGGAGGAAGCTGTCAGGGGGGACATTCAAGACCTGTGAGCAATACAGACCTTCAGAAACAGGCTGGCGTTTCCTTAAAGCAGGCTCACACTTCCTCTGGTTGTAGGAGAATGGATTTTCAAAATAGGTCTGAACACATCTCAGCGGTGCAGCCACTGTGGCTAGAGGCGCATAGAATTGCTGACCTCTTGTGAGATGAGAGGAGAAATTAACTCTCGGGTCTCATCCCCTGCCTTTCTTCCCTCCACCCCCTTATTGTCCCCAACATGCATGCACGCGCAGGCGCACACACACAGGCATGCGTGCGCTTCAGCTTCCCTAAACTTCTCACCTCCCCCAGACACACCAGGCCCTTTCACACTCCCTCTCTGCACCTGCTGTTCTCTCTGCCTGCAGAGTCCTTCCTCCTTCCCCACTGGGCAGACTGTGTTCCTCCTTCCAGCGCAATCCAGATGCTGGTCCTCTCTGACTGCCCCGAGCATCCTCACCATGCTCCCCGCTGTCAAACAACACCTTGCGATATGCTGCTTTGAGCTCTTTCTTCACCTCCAAGCTCAACTCCTGAGTCTTATTCATCTTGGCTTCCCCGGCAGCTGCCCAAGGTCTGACCATGGCCAGTGTTCAAAACCTGCTTGTGAAATGAATGAGCACAGCCCTGGAGGTGGGACCAGACACATCTTCCCCAACCCAGGTCCCAACTGTCTCAAGTTCCTCTCACGTCAGTGAAGAGGATCCTCTCTGCCTGCCAGGCACTCACATGCTCCCTGGGAAAGAACACGTGCACACACACACAAACACCCATGAGAAGAGAATAGCACGGACAGAGTCTCCATTTGCCTTCAGTTCTACATGAGCTGGTCTATTCTTAGAGCAGGTCTAATAGATCAGCCTTTATTTTTATCCCCATTTTACAGATGAGGGTTCCACCCTTAGGGAAAGCATCAGCTTTGGGGGGTGCCGAAGATCACAGACTTGTTGAACGTGATGGGGGCAAATGAGTTTCTCCAGGCCGACTGCAGCTGGTGGGTCTGGATGAAGTCCCCAGAGAGCAAGGCCTTCAGTCATTGGCCAGGTGGCCTGTGCAGTCTCTCTGGGTTTCTGATGGGCTTCTGGAGCAGGAGGTGACTGACTACCATCACCCAGCTTGTCAGCCTCCTGGGAATCTTCTCTGCCTCCGTTAGGCTGGGTACCTCCACCTGTCAAAGGTGGTGATACTCATAGCAGGGAAAATAGACAAGGGTCAGGAGGGGCTGGAGTTGCCATCATCATCGCCATCATCATCATCATCATCACAGAATTGGTAACAACAGCAGGGAAAGAGTGACCACAGACTCGTGCTTGGCATTGCACAGGTGTGCCATGCTATGGAGAGGCCTTATATGTGTTGTTTTTAGTCCTTACAGCACTCCTGTGAAACAGATGCTATCACCCCCATTTATAAGATGGAAAAAAAAAAACAAAACACCAAGGCACAGAAAAGTTCGACAACTTGCTGAAGATCATTAGCAGAGCTGGGATTTGAAAACAAACAGTAGACCCCAGAGCTCCTACTTTTAAATGCTGCTCTGCAGAGATAAGCAGAAGGCAGGCCAGTGCCCTGTTATCCATGGAAGGACATGGTAGAAAGTGAGAGGCCAGAGCAAGGCCAGTAGCACCTGCTCATTGCTCTGACTCCAACAGCCCTTCTAGGCCTCTCCAGCTCCAGGCAGGGATGGATATCTGCTCCTGGGCAGGTTAGAGCTCTGAAGAGTCCCAGAAAGCCCAGGCGAATGGGGGAGGGGAGTGCAGGTAGACAAGCAGAGGGGCCCCTGCCTCCCCAGCCCCCAGTCTCACAGTGATGGCCTTTGGATCGCTGCCTCTTTTAGATGCCTGGATCACTGCTGTCTGGAGCCTCATCTCCATTCTGGTGGTTTTGGTTGCTATGGTAATTGAATTCACTTAAAGTTGTCTCCACGCTAGTCTGTCTACCTCTTTCTGCCCGTGGCCTAGAAGGGCACGAGCCCAGGGCTGAGGGCGAGGAGGAGGAGGGCTCGGTGGCCTGGAAACCAGTGTGCTTTTCCTGATCTAGAGGCCCTCCTCGGATGAAGAGGACAGAATCTTGGAGAAATGTTCCTTCCACGTCTCTCTCCATCTTCCTCTCTGCTTGCTTGCTGCTTTCTGCAGAAGGACTCTGCAGTCAGGCTGTAAAGGCAGGGACTGGCAACACCAGGCGAGCAGGGACACTCTGAGAGCATCTTGTTTCTCAGCACTTTGTTACTCATTCTACAAACGCCTACTGAGAACCAGCTGGATCCTAAGCCCTGCTGCTTGTCTCTGGACACGGGGGTCTCTCTGGGGACAGTTCAGGGTCCAGGGCCACCGGAAAGACCCCTACCGTGCATCTCCACATCTGGGATATCAGGAGACTAGCCAGCCAGGATCGGGGTTGTAGAAATTCTCCTTTTCCTCCTTTCTCTGCTAGATGGAGCATCATAAGACTGAGCTGAAAGCAGAATGGGACCACCTCATTTTCCCCACCATGCTAATGCACGAGAGATTTTGACATGTGAGATACGACAAGGGTGGAGGCCAATGTCAACGAGCTGCCTGGGGGTGTGTGTGGGAGTGACGGACCCATCCCTTGACAATCAGCACTTTGCTTGGATGATAGGGAGTGAGACAAAGAAGGTCATGGAAGATGATGGGTGATTGTATGTGCATAAGGCTCAGTGTTTTAAGTAACAGCAGGGGGAAGCCAGCAAAAAGGGGAGTCACGTGGCTTCAGCTGTGGCCCTGGAATCCTGCTCTGCACTCTGCACTGGGACAACAGTGATGACTGAGGCACTGCAGAGACTTTAAGGAGCTCTCAACCTGGGAAGCATGACAAATGAATGCTCCAAAGGGTGCATCGTATACAAGGGCAAGAGCAGTGCACTCTGGGAGCCTGGAGCTGGGAGGAGAGAGAGAAGGGCTGTCTGGGAAGAGTGCATGCAAGGCAGGGCACATTGAATTGCATTTTCGAGGCTGAAGAGGAATTCTTGAGACAGAAAGCCCTTCTGTGCAAAGACAAGAGCATGAGCAAACGGAGAGAGGTATGAAAATGAGCAGCCTGTCATTTTCACTAGTGACAGGAGTACAAGCCAAGCAAGGACAGTGGTAAGAACTCTAGCAGGAAACGCCTGGTGATGGAAAGCCCAGCTGGGGTTCCATCCTGTAGGCCACGGGAGGCCATCGTGGGAAGAACTGTGTTTTAGCAAAACAACTGTGGCAGCAGTGAGAAGGAAGGGTAGAAGTGGGAGATCGTGGCATGTGCAGGGGGCTGTTAATTAGCAATGACAACAGAACCAGCCAAGAAGGGGAGCCCCAAAACCTGTGGGTCCTGTGCCTGACTGGTTGTGCAGGGGGGTAAAGGGAGTGTGCAGGTGGGAGGGGCGACAGTGAAGGAAATAAAAGTACTAGAGAAGTCTCTGCTTAGAGCAGAGGCAGGGCAGGGAATTACGTGAAATAAGGAGCCCAAGCACAGCCGTGTTTAGGATGGGGAGGGTAAGGAGTCTGAGAAAGTCAAGGTCAAATGCCGGATAGACAGAAGGAAGTATATTTCTAGCACCTAGGAGGGAGCTGCCTATTAGAAATGGGCACGTGGGAGTTACCAGCACAGAGGTAATGGCTGACTTTGTGAACAAAGATGACAATGTCCAGGGAGAAGGCACAGAGCAGGGACACGGGAGAATGGTCTGACTCAGGGCTGCCAGTATCCTTTGGGAAGGTGGGGAGTGACCTGGAGTCCACGGATGGTAGGAGAAGGCAGGTACACTGGCTGTGTGGGCTTCAGGGAAGATGCTACCAAGAGAAAGTTGAGAGAAATTGGTTTGGAGCAGCGGCTTTCAAACCTGGGTGCATCAAGAGGCCTTGTCTAAGCGCAGATGGTGGGGTTCCACCCCCAGAGTCCCTGCAAGCTCCACAAGGCAGACTGATGCTGCAGGTCTGGGGACCATCTTTCAAAGACCGCAGAATCTAGGTGGGTCTAAGGTTGATAAGCCCTCACTTGAGAAGCTTCAGATACAAATTCATCCACTCTTTGTCATGGTCCAAGTTGGACAAGAAGAGAGAAAGCCAGGCTTTAGTGAAAGAGCAGAGGGGGAGGCAAAGGTGGAGAAGGTAAGGTAGCTCCTTGAAAGTAGAGAAGATTCTACTTGGGACTCAGGGATGGGGAGGGAAAGGAGGGAAGCTACAGGGCTGGCAAGAGAAAGGCAGGCCGAAGAAGGTTCGGGATTTGATGACACAAGAGAAGTGTGAGGGCCATGACTATGGGTCACATGAAGGGGACGAAGATGAGTTAGTCAGAGAGAAGTGTAGGATTAGATCCAGCCTCAGGTCCTGTTTGGAGCCCTGGCCAAAAGTCCAGTCTCCCTCCCTGAGAGCCTCATACCCATGTCCATCCATCCCTTCTAACCAGGAGCCATCTCCAGCCTCTGGATCTTCCTCAGAGCAACAGAGGCAGCTGCCTTATACCACGGGTCACCTCTCATGGAGGCTGCTCTGAGGACAAGAAGACCTGGTGCTTTTTTCATTTCCCTTCCAAGATCTCAGATCACAGACTCTGAGACACTGTGTGGAATCTCCTGACCTCAATACTAGACACCCTCCTGGGGCTGACCCACCCTGCCAGGGGAGGCTCAGAACTTGAGTCTTATTTTCTATCAGTGGAGCGAGTCCATAAAGAAAATCCAATTCATTGGTGTCCAAGAGAACATTAACAAGATAGACGAGACACCATGGGCAGTATTTAATTATGAGCAGGCAGAGCAAATAGGAGGGACGCAATAAAAATGCTAATCAGGGAGGGAAAAAAAAAAAAAACCCAGGCTTCATTTTCTTCTAGAGGAGAGTAAAGCTCGTCTTCCCCACTCCACACCCAGACCCCAAATGAGGGCTGCAGACCTAGTGGTGACTGTGGCTTGGTGACAGGGGAATCTGTTTTAGCTCCAATCCCCAGCCTCTTCCTGCCTCCATCTTTCCAGACTCCCAGTTCCTAGAAGATCCAGCCCAGAGGGAGGGAGGGAAGGAGGCAGGCTTTCATTTCCGCCAGGGAGAACTGGCAGGGAACTTGCAGAGTGAAGGAAGGTATTATTCAGGGCTCAATTCCATGTCACAGGGGACACTTTCAGAAGGCACCATCTCTCTTTTGGCAGCACATCCAGAATGTGCACAAGGAGAGAGCAAAGCAGGAGAAGAGCCCCCTCAACCAGCCTGAGTTCAGTGCACTGGGCTGCGCCTCTCGCCTGGAAGTCAGGCCAACTCAGAGCCACTTTGGAAGACACCGGGGACACTCAGCCAGGCCCCAAAGCCTCGTGTTCCGAATTCTATTCAGCTTGGCTGAGCTTGACCTTGGAATGCGGTTCAGGATTTTGCAGGCCATTCCTGTCTCACCTCCCAGCTGGCTGACTCCTCAGGTGGCCAGATCCTTTGTCCTTCCTGGCCAGCTCGCTCAACATCCGCAATGCTGCCAAAGGCAGATTTCTTTCTCTCGTTCCCCTTGGCATCTCGGTTGGGGGGCGGGAGCCCAGACTGCATGCTAGTGTCAGGTAAAGCTTGCTTTCTTTGTAGCTGTGAGGATCTAGACACTGCCCAGGCCCTTTCCTTATTCTGACCTCTTCTGTTTACTGGGCTCACTAGTCACCAGTGGGATCCTGGACAAGTGACTTGAACTCTGTGCCTCAGTTTCCTCATCTGACAAATGGAGATAACCACGTTGCCTTCCTTGGACGTGTTACAAGAATCCAGGGCAGATGTACACAAAGAGATGAGATGCGTCTCTGCCATATGAGAAGCACTCAGAACGTGTTAGCCATCATCATCATCATCGTTACTGCTGTGATATTTATTATTGAGGTCGATGACAGTCGTATGTGCCTATACGGCTAGGTCCTTGGTAGAGCGTCTGGCATGAATAAGCATTCAATAATCACTGAATGAATGAGGGAATGTACTTGGAAGCTCATTTTTTCCCAAAGATATTACCCTTCCTAGGAAAATTTAAATTTAAACAGGAGATCTGCCTATTGATGACAATGTTTAATGCATCAGTGGCTAATGGTGTGATTCCAGATGTCTCTGGGGAAGGGATTTAAAGTCAGTGGTTGTTTTCGTATCTAGTCAGTCAGTTAACTCTTAATATAGCTGGCCCTTGCCGGTAGCTCATCGTTATCTTCCCTAAGGTGGAATCTCCCTCGTAATGCCAAAGCAATGAAACCTTTAGAAGCTAGTGTGTATATAAGGAGACAAAGAAACTCTTCCAGCTGCAGGAACAATATTTCCTGTGTCCCCTGGGCTCCACGTCACTATAACTTGCATATGTGTTGCTATAAAGCCCACGTGGCTTGTTCACTAGGGGAAGGAGCGCCAGTCCTGCTGGCCAGCTGACCACAGACCCTGGTATGACAGGGCTCTCAGACTCCAGTCCTAGACTCTCCTGGGAGAGAGCCTTACCCCTTCTACACCCTGCCAGAGAGCTCTGGTAACGAAGGGTAGAAGTCTTTTATCTGGACAGCTATGCTGTGAATCTGCTCCAGGATCTTGGTTGGAAAACAGCTGTCCCTTTGAAGTTCAGAGGCAAGGGGTGGCGGTGGCCTGGAGGCCACAAGAGTGCCCCCATGATATCTCATTCTGCAGCTGACACTCCCTTTATTGACATTGTCACATATGCTCCCCACAACAGAAGAGTGAGTGGGTTGGTACCTTCATTCCTTTTCCTTTCTTTCAGTGTTTTTTTAAAAGATTTATTTTTCCATCATTCCAAATTCAAGTGGTCCTAAAGTCTATACAGTGGAAGGTCCCTCTTCTCTGTCCACAGCCATCCCCATCTCCTCCCATGATACAACCAAAAATCACTGGTTCCCTGAGAAATCTTCTAGGGATATTTTATATATATTCAAGAAAGTATATATAGTCGTTCCGTCCTTTGCACAAATGGGAAGCTTGCTTTACACACTGTTATGCACCTTGAATTTTTTTCCCTCAAGAATATATTTTAGAGATTATTCGGTATCAGTATGTACAGACCTACATCATTCTTTTTGTGGCTACATGGTGTTCTGTTATATAAATTAGCTTACTTAACAAGCCCATTTAAGTCTTTCTAATCTTTAACTTTTATGAATAATGCGGTAGTGAATAACCTGCAAGTGTATCGGCAGGATGTATGCAAGAATATCTGAAGATAGGGGCGCCTGGATGCTCAGTCCATTAAGTGCCTGACTTTGGCTCAGGTCATGATCTTGTGGTCTGTGAGTTCCAGCCTCACATCAGGCTCTGTGCTGACAGCTCAGAGCCTGGAGCCTGCTTCAGATTCTGTGTCTCCCTCCCTCTCTGCCCCCACAACCCCCCCCCACTCCTGCTCTGTCTTTCTCTCTGTCTCTGTCAAAAAACAAACATTGAAATAAAATTTTAAAAAAAAGAATATTTGAAAATAAATTTCTAAAACTGAAATTGTTTGGTCAAAGGCTTTATCCATTTGTAATTTGATAGTTATCAACAAATTGCCTTTCACAAATAACCCATTTTTTTTAGAGATGACAAAACTGGGGCTTAAAGAGAATAAATGACTTGACTAAAATCATGTAGATTGTAAATAATGTAACTGGATGAAAACTGAGTTTTTTGTCTTTTTTTTCCTCAGTCCTAGACCTTCTAGGGCCATGCACCCAAAGAAATCAGGGTCCATGAAACATCACCAACTCCTAAACTATAGTAAAATCTTCAGCTTCACATATTAAACATGAAATACTTTGGATTCAACTTTGAGAAAGTAGGAGAACTTATCCTCAGGGAACCTCGCCTAGAAGGAAAGAAACAAGTGAGGAAGTACTTTTGTTGTAGCCTCTGAGATAAGGACGAGATACAAGAAGACACAATGAGAACAGGGAAGGGCCTTTGATCAAATGGCTTCCTGGAAGAGGAGGCACTTAAGGTGACACTAGATAATCTAAAAATGTCCTCTGTAACTTTGGCTATGAGTTCCTTCTTCTTCAACCTTCATTATTTCCCATCCCAAACCTCTTATCAAAGTCACTGATAGGTAGCAAAATGGATTGCTTTGTGAAAACACGGTATATTGAGGATAATAATAAGGACTACCATATACTGAATTCCCACTGTGTGCCACATGGTGCTTTCTGGCTCAGCGTCAACTACCCATGTGACCTGGAGCACGTCACACCCCCCAATGTGTGCATTGGTGCCCACATCGCTAAACTAAAACGGTCATCAGATGACCCGTGGCTCCCCACCATTTCGCACATGCTATGGTCCTATCTCAGAAATTATCAAGATCACTGCAGCCCCTGCTGGGAGGTGATGGACAAGGAAGTGTCCACGACTAGAGAATTAGGGAAAGGGGCAAAAGGACTGGATAGTCCTCACACTGGCAAGTCTGCCTTGGGAAATTCCACTGGAAGAGAAGACGCTTGTAATGCCAGGGCAATAGTAATACTGACAACACCCTGGTCTTAGATTTTTCCAAGGTGATTTCATATGCGATGTCATGTGCTCTTCATAACAATGATGGGAGGGAGGAAGATAGGGAAGTATGAGTCTCTTCTGAGGGTGGGGAAACTGAGGCTGGGCCAAGACAGGCTACTCAGCTCAAGTCCCACTGCAGACCAGGGGCGCAGCCTGGGCTAGAACCCCGTCTTCTGTCCTGGTGCCCAACTTGTTCTATTCTGAGAGTCCATATGGGGGCAAAATTCCAGCTGGGAACAATTCAAAGTCCTCACAACCCCCCCAGAAACCTGGAATTAAATGCCCTTTGGGTGCCGCCCCACCTCCCTCACCCACCTCCCTGGAGCACATTAGCTCTTCCCTGATTGCTGGGACCAGATGTTTGTTTCCCTAGAATGAGTCTAACACGTAGTTTGGGTGACTCAGTACCAATTGATCTGGCTGTTTATCTCAGCTGTAGGGCACTTCAGCATGGTTCGAGTGCCAGCCTCCACTCCCTTGATAACCTGTCCCACCCCTAACTCCTCTGAGCCCAGGCCCTGCCTCGCTCTGCTGGGTCCGTCCTCTCTAGGAGTCCAAATCCCAAGCCCAGTCTAAGTGATCTGGTGACGTGTCTGTCTGCAGGCTCTAAACTCTGTTTTGACAGCAACCTCCCCTCCCTCAGCCACAGTGAAAGTTGGAAACTGATGAGCTGGGTAGCCTGGGGCAACTTGCTATCTGACCCTTTGTGAGGGGCGTGGGCACCTACTGGTCCATCTATGAAAGTACCCTTACGTTCCCTTTCCTCGCAGATATGAGTAAGAACACAGTCATTTGGGGCCCTTGAGGGAAGGCTCTGTCTGAAAACAGACGCGATTACTATTTCCATCACCTTTATAATCCTTTAATCACACATTTGCAGCAGGAGCCTGGGCAGGGTGAGTCCATTTATATAAACAACAGGAAAAATGAGGCTCTTTTCTATATGCCAACCATGCTTAGTCAAAACGTAAGATCTCTGGCCTTTCATGAACAGAAGAATGAATAATCCAGGTATTTAATCCCAAACAGCTCACATCTAAGCTGCTGGGACCTGTACTCACATTATAAAAAGCTTTGAGAAACATATCACCCCTCCAGGGCCAGTGGGGGTGCTGGTCTGGGCTCCCAGCTCTGACAGTGGGCTGGATGGACACAGTCTGTCTGGGCCTGCCCTCCATCAGGGCACCGCCCTCCACAAGGAATCTCCCTCTCTCTGGCCCTTGGCTCCTGGAAGTAATATGGAAACCTGCCCTGATCATGAATAGAATAAGGAATCTAATGCAGGTCCAGAAACCATTGTTTGCAAAGAGTCCCTAACAGATGGAGAGTTGTTGGTTTAGTTTTTGTTTTCTTTCTTTTTTTAAAGATGATGGGAGGATGAGGAGGGAGATGGGAAATGTCCCTCCAGGGCTTCTCTGTATGAAACTGAGGCTTTTAACCAGTGGCCCAGCTGGCGAGAGAGGCAGAGAGAGGCAGGCTTTGGGGACAGTGCAGTGGCCCTCCACTCTGAGAAGGGCATTCATCCGCTTGGGAAACATAGCCTGACTCTTAATTTTCGATAATTCCTCAAGTAGAAGTCAGTCTTTCCCTCCAAAGTCTACTTGTACATAAGGATCTCTTTCTTGATTTTAATGGGCTATTATGGCTTGCTATTGCTACGTAACAGTGCACTCAATTTTGTATTCAGCAGTATACAATACTAAGCACTTATTCAGCTCATTGGTCCATGGGTCACTTGCAATTAGCTGAACCACTTGGGGTGGAGATGTTAGAGGCACCTGATGGTGAGCAGAAACACCCCATGTCTCTGTCTTTTTTTAATTTTATTTTTATTTATTTTTTTCTTAAATAGTTTATTGTCAAATTGGTTTCCATATAACACCCAGTGCTCATCCCAACAAGTGCCCTCCCTTATGCCCATCACCCCCCTTCCCCTGTCCCCCACTCCCATCAGCCCTCAGCTTGTTCTCAGCATTCAAGAGTCTCTCATGGTTTGCCTCCCTCTCCCCAACTATTTTTCCCCTTCTTCTCCTGCACCATCCTCTGTTAACTTCCTCCTAATCCACTTATATGTGCAAACATATGGTATTTGTCCCTCTCTGCCTGACTTATTTCGCTCAGCATAACACCCTCAAGGTCCATCCATGTTGCTACACATGGCCAGATTTCATTCTTTCTCATTGCCATGTAGTATTCCATTGTATAAATATACCACATCTTCTTGATCCATTCGTCAGTTGATGGACACTTAGGCTCTTTCCATGTTTTAGCTATTGTTGAGAGCGCTGCTATGAACATTGGGGTACATGTGCCCCGATGCATCAGCACTCCTGTGTCCCATGGGTAAATTCCTAGCAGTACTACTACTGGTGCAACCCCTCTGGAAAACAGTATGGAGGTTCCTCAAAAAATTAACAATAGAACTCTCCTATGACCCAGCAGTAGCACCTCATGTCTCTTAAAACCTGGGCTCAGAGCTGTCACATCATTACATGGCCAAAGGCAACGTTAAGGAGTGGGGGAAATATACTGTACTTCTCTATGGGAGGGAAAACTGCAAAGTCACAAAGCAAAGGGCATGAATAGAGAGGGGTGATAAGTCTGGGCTAATGACACAAGCCTGCATAACCCAGCCAGATGTCCAAATCATGCTCTGTCCCTTGAAGTTCTTGCAGAAGTGTCCCTCTCCTCACCCCTAATCTGCCCAAGCTGGGTTCAAAGTCTTCTGCCTGGAAGAAAAGCAGCCTGGGGGAGGGAGGGAAGGAGAAGATGGGGGCTCTCTGAAGGAGACCCAGCCAGCCCAGAGTAACTTGGCTTCATGACTGCCTCTTTGTCTTCCGCTGGGTGGAATGTGGGTACGTAAAGAATGGAACGACAAAATTTGCAAGGAATAGAAAACAGAAATCACTACATTTTCAGGTCATGCACCCATGTGACTATTAAATGGGACACATGAACCTACAGAGATGAACGGTGCCGTGCCCAACCTCATCTGGAGGCCGATGTATGGAGCTGAGACGCTGTAAACAACCCCAATAGTGATTTCGCAGAATCTTGATAAAAGAGCGTGGCTTCCCAAGACCCTGGATTCCTCAAGCCAACGGGTCCAAAATACAGGCTATTCAGTTTCCATCAGTACAGCATGGCTGTGAACTCAGCTGTGGAGACAGCAGCTTGTGTGGTTTTCCAAAAATCCGTGCGTGCATCTTGTCCTTCGCAGCCCTGCAGCCATCCCCATCCCCCAAGTTAAATAAACCCTGTTGTTTTCTTCCCTGCCATAAAGCATATTATTTCACAATGTCTCATTTACAAGGGGTTACCAAAAGAGAGCTAAATTGGGATTTTGTTCAGCTGCTGATGACTCTTCCCTATTACCCTAGCTCATTTTCAGTGGCATTTCAACACTTTGGTAATGAATTACCTCCACCATTTCTGGCATAAAGAAAAAAGGGTTTAAATTAATTTTCAGCAAGGGATATGATTGGTCCAGGCAACTTGCCTCCCACTGTGTTAACATCAATGTCTTGTCTCGTTAAATGCCGATAAACAAGTGTAACACTCTAACAAGCCACAAATTGGCTTATTGACACCTCTGTCAGCTCTTCTCTGCTTCCAGAATCCCTGTTTTATAGACATACGGTGCTTATACAAAATGGGGGCCCTGATGGAACATCAGAAGGAGGAGACGTTGTTAGCATCTGGGTTCCCTCGCTGCTCATTTTTGCTGTGTCTGACTTTCATCTAATAATAGATGGCATCAATTTGGTTTCTCCAGTCTCTGGGGTTCATTTGGGGCACATGGCGCTTGTGGCTTCTCCACAGAGGGGGTGGCCCCCTCCTCTTCCGAGTCCTCCCCAACTTTCTCAAGGAATGGCCCCATTGGCTATCATGTGGGGCAGTCCTCACCATTCAGCAAATCAGACCACCGCTCGGCAAATCAGACCACTGAAGATAAAGCTGCCAGTAGCCCTCTAACCTGTCCACTGTGTGTGCTGCTGGGACCCGAGGACACTGGGAAGAGGAGAGCAGGCAATGTCTGATAGGATCCTCCACTGTGGACACCCAGCTGGAGGATGGCTGAACGGCCAGTCGCCATTCAACAGGCTTTTTATTTATTTATCTTTTTTTAATTTTTAATTTTTTAATGTTTTATTTATTTCTGAGAGAGAGCGACAGCGTGAACAGGGGAGGATCAGAAAGAGAGGGAGACACAGAATCTGAAGATAGTCTCTAGGCTCTGAGCTAACTGTCAGCACAGAGCCCGACTTGGGGCTCAAACCCACGAACCGTGAGATCATGACCTGAGCCAAAGTTGGATGCTCAACCGACTGAGCCACCCAGGTGCTCCTCAACAGGCTTTTTATATTTAATGACAAGACAAGAGAAATCAGCCTTAACCCACAGCAAGAACTGCACAAAAGTGAGGATGGCCATGGCTGTGACCAATGGCTGGCATGCAGCACATGGTCAGGGCCAATGGGGTTTTCCTGTCTGACCCTCCTTGAGACCCCAGGAACAGAGTAGATGGCAAGCTGGTCACCTGGGACAGGTGCAACGAGGCAGGGGCATTGATGAGATGACTTGTTCTTTTGGTACGAGAGTTCTATAGTTTTTCTGGTATTCAAATTCAAACACTACCTTTTGAGTTCATATGGCTATGAATTTATATCATAAATTCATAAAGCCATAAGGGAAATCTCCCTTATTTGTTCTCCCATGGACATAACGGCATTATCAGCAGGATCAACAATAAGCAATTCTGAAATAACGGTGCAGGGTGCTCACCTCCTGGGACACAGCTTTCCTGCCCCTGTCCAAACCGTCCCTCCACCGTGAGGTAGAGAAGGTGGTCCACACTCTTCTAGCCCCTGTCAAGGGCATGAGCTCAAGGAGATAGGCAATGGTGTTCAGTGTATGTGAATGTGTGGGTACACATGTGTGTGTACACAGGGAAGGCATTGCGTGTGGAAGAGGCAAGGGGCCAGGGGTATTGGGGAAGAGCTGGTAGAGAACAAAGATTGACTCTCTCAAGGCAACCTCGAGCATGGCTTTTTTGGCAGCTTTCCTTTACAGGCTCATCCTCAGCATTGGGGGCCCCTGGGGACCCCTCTCTTCTCCAATCTACCCTCACTCCATAGGTGAACTCATCTCTTCTCCTGGCTCTAAATATCTGACAATTCCTACATTGGTTTCCCACCCCCCACCCCCCGGTTTTATTAAGAAATCATTGACGTACATCACATCACTGTGTAAGTTTCAGGCATACAGAATGATGGTTTGATTCATATATAGTAAAATGATGACTTCAGTAGGTTCAGCTACCATCCACTTTCTCCTATACCATAAAAAGGAAAAAAAGGAAAAAAATGTTTCCCTTATGATGAGAACTTCTAGGATTTAGTTTCTTAACTTTCCTTCCCGCATTATTTGTGATTCCTGCCAGCCGTCTTCCTGAAACCTCACCTCTTAGCCCCACTGAAGATCTAAGGGAGGTCTCACCCACAGTCTGTCCCCAAACAAACTCCCAATTTCTTCCTCTAAGGCCGCTCCTCCTACCATCCGTCCCATCTTGGTAAGGGACAACTCAGTTTTGCCAGATACTCAGGCCAGACACCTTGGTGTCCTCTTTGCTGCCTCTTTCTTTGATGCCCCACATCCAGTCCATCAGCAAATCTTCCTGGCTCTACCTCCAAAATATATCCAGACTCCAGGACTTCCCAGGACCTCAGTCCCTCTCCCCGTCTCAGCCACCCTCTATTTTGTGGTCCTCCTGGGCCCTGCCTTGCACCAGCCCCCTCAGTCTGTTCTCAACAGGGGACAACACAGTCCTTTTATAATGTTTCAGATCACCTCACTACCCTGCCTAAAGCTTCACTCAGGGAAAAGTCTAGGTCCTCGCTATGATCTCCAATGATGCAATGACCTCGCAATGATGAAGATGGCCTCACGGCTCCCTGGCCTCATCCCTCCCCTTGCTCACCTCCTCCTGGCCATTCTGGCCTCCTTGCTTTTCCTCAAGTCTGTTAGGCACACTCATAGCTCAAGGCCTTTGCCATTGCTATTCCCACTGTAAGGAATGTTCTTCCCCTGAAGATGACAAGGTTCACCTCCTCCACTCTCTAGGCCTTTCCACTAGGCCTTCCCTGACCTTCTCCTATGTAACACTGCACTCTCTACCCCCAGAATAGTTACCACTTATATTTTCTTCTCCATACCTATCACCATCATATTTTACTTACACATCTAGTCTGTCTTCTCCACTAGAATATAAATTCTACTAGAGTGCATTGTGTTTTCCTTTTTGGAGAGGACCCATTGCTATTTCCCAGCACATAACAGAAACATAACAGCTGTGAATGAATGAATGAATGAATGAATGAATGAATGAATGAACACATGAACGAATGCCCTTATCCCTCTAAATCCCAGTTGGAACCTCAGATAAACACAGGGGCATGATGGGACGGAAATCCAAGAGTGGGGTCCTATTCCTTTCTCGCAGCTGTTCCCACCATCCAGAATATTCTTTTCTCTCTTCACCTAACTCCAACGCATCCTTGCAGGGTCATCTTAAATACCACTTCTTCAGCCTAGGGGACTAAATTAGGCTCCTCAGTAAATGCTTCTGTAGTTCCGGAATTTCTTTTTGCAGCACTCTGCATGCTCAAAGTCTTGTAATAAATTATTCATAGCTGCTGTTTAATGTCTGTTTTCCCCATCAGACTGTGAGCGTCACCAGGCGGGTACTGCATTAGTCTGTACTCACAGCTGGGTCCTGGCATGCAACACATGGCTTGGCACATGTGTTAGTGACAGTTGACAGAATATGGCATTTAAACTGTGCCATTAAAGGGGTGCCTGAGTGGCTCAGTCGGTAAAGCCTCTGACTCTTGAGTTCGGCTCAGGTCATTATCTCACGGTTGTGAGATCGAGCCCGGCATTGGGTTCTGCGCTGAGGGTGAAATCTGCCTAGGATTCTCTCTCTCTGTCTCCCTCTGCCCCTCCCCTGCTTTCTCTCTCTCTCTCTCTCTGTCTTTCAAAAAAGAAAAAGAAAACTGTGCCATGAAAGACTTAGTGAGACCCCCTCCCCCATGGTGCCAGAAGGTAGAACATCACAGTTATTAAATATTTAGATTGAGAGACGTAATACTTTCCAGGGAGGGGCCAAGGCCAGGTTCGCTGAGCTGTGAGGTAGTCAGGGTCTGTGTCTGACTCTTTACCCCCTCGGGTTGGGCCACTCATTATCACGTTGTGGGTTCAGTCTGCAAATCCAGCTCTCAGGAAATGCCCTGTGTACCCTTAGTCAGGATCTATGACCATAGATAAGGAATGTCTTAATACCTGGACTTCAGCTTTCACGTTGTCAGGGAGCCCATTAGAGGTGTCAGTCAAGAAGGAAATAAATGCATTTTCTACTCAATTAAAAATACGAACAATTTTAGAGCCAGGAGACACCATTTAATCCTATGCTCTCATTTCACAGAAGAGAAAACTGAGGCTCATGGAAGTGAAACGACTTGTCTGAGGTCACACAGAACAGAGCTAAAAATCCAGAAATCCAATGTCAATACATGGTCTTTTCATCATGCCACAATTAAACCTTTTTTTCCTCCTCCTCCAAAATAAAACTCCTTTAAAAAACAACAACAACAAAAAGCTCAACAATAAAATTAAGAAACGATAGAGTATCTTAAAAATAAACTTTAGAACTTTAAACTACTACTTTGAAAAAATGCTAATAAACACGTACAATGTATTATCTTTATTAATGCTTCACTATAAATTTTAATCATAAGTGATCTCTTTTGCTTAGGTTTGAATAAAAGCTTTCTCCCAGCTGACCCTGATTCCTTATTTCTCAGCTTCATGATTTCACCAGGTCCAAAACTGCCATTGTAGGGGTCAAGGGCAGGCCACCCCGAAACAAGCCACAGTGCCACGTAGATTATTTTGAGCTGAAAACAACCAGGGCCTAAAAGACTCAGGAAGACATTTGGGCCTCCCCCTCAAGTGCCTAAAAAGAATTTAGCTAGAGGACCTGTACCAGGAAGAGAGCTATCAACAGAAGTCCCATTTTACCTGGGAAACCTAGCTTCACAACAGGGAAAAATTTGTTTACTAAACAGGTCCTCTCACATTCCTGCTAATGGCCTTCCTTCTTCCTCTTTGTATCCCCTGCCCCTTGGCCCATCTCCTTAGCTCAGGATGACACACGTACCTCATTTTACCTATCTTTGGACTTTTATGTCTTTGTAGATTCCCCATACATACAAAATTAAATTTGATTTTCGTCTGTTAATCTGTCTCATGCCAGTTTGAATCTTAGTCCAACTAGAGGAATCTTTGAAAGGCAGGGGAAATTTCTTCCTCTCTGACACCATGTCAGCCCAACCTCCAAGCCTAAGGCTCTCCCTGGGTGTGGGCAGGTTATTTCTCTGCTGGGCTGATGTTCTCTGGTGTATCTCTTTCCTTCTTCTCTGCCTTCCCTCCCCTCTCCCCTCCTCTCCCCTCACCTCCCTCCCCTCCCCTCCCTCACCAAATTATATTGCTCTACTGCCAACCTGTGACCCCTTTTGTCCAAAGATTTACTTGTTTCAGTAACATTTCCATTGCAGATGTATTTGGTTTCGCTTGAAATTTGCTGGTAATGTGAGTATAGCCAGGAAGTTTTCTCGATGACTTCATTGCAGCTGCATCTCTAACTTGGTTTAGGTGGCTGAATGACTAATAGTTATTATCAAGGGGGACACAAGGAAGCGGGGAAGCCTCCTGTCTGCCTGTGGGGCAGTTACATTTGGAGTCGGGACACACAGCCCTGGTGGTGGGTCCCTATGGTGATGCTTTTTGACAATCCAGTGCCAGCCCCTGTTCTGAGCCATCTCCATCTCTTGCCCGAATTACTGCACTAGCTTCCTCACTGGTCTCCTTCCTCCTCCCCTTGCCTCCCTCCCCCACCGTCTATTCTCACCACAGCAGCCTATGTGATCTACGTAAAATGGAAATGTAGGCCTGTCTCTCCTCAGCTCCAAGTCCCATAATGGCCTCCTTTTCCTCAGGGTGAAAACGGAAGTCCTTACCCCAGCCTGAAGGACCCCTCGTCCTTTGTTAGTTCTCTGATTTCCTTTTCATGCTGATGACCGTGGTCCTCATACTCTGTACATCAGCCCCCTTGCTGTCCCTCATGCTCTGCACATCAGCCCCCTTGCTGTCCTTCCAGACACTCTACTTGAAGGCCTGTCTACTGGCTATTCACTCCAGTGAGGTGCCCTTATGACTGTAGGACTCTGCCCAGCTCAAGCCTTCTCTGTGAGGACTGACGAGCAAGCACCCTATTAAAAAAAATGTTTTTTTAAGTTTATTTATTTTTGAGAGAGAAGGGAGAGAACCCCAAGCAGGTTCCACACCATCAGCACAGAACCCAACGTGGGGCTCGAACTCATGAACCGAAAGACCATGACCTGAGCCAAAACCAAAATTCAGATGTTTAACCGACTGAGCCACCCAGATGCCCCAAGGCACCCTATTTAATCTGCCACCTGCGCCCACATTGTCTTCCCAACCCCCCTAACCTGTTCCACTTTGTCTTTTCGCTGACAGCACTTAGCACCTCCTAGCATTCTATACAATCGACATACTTGTGATGTTTATTATTCACTGGACATCTCCCCCAGCTAGGATGTCGGCTCTCTGAAAGATGGGATCTGTTTTGTTCCCTGTTGTTCCCAAGCACCTAGAAGGGTTTGGCACAGAGCAGGCACCCAAGAAATACCTGTTGACTTGACTTGCCCAGATGCTAAGGTACCACAAGTACTTACTCGCCAGCACTTGTTGAGTACTGTGCCAGGCATTGCCCTAAGCTTTGTAGATGTAACTCATTTGATTGATTAATGAATGCCGACTTGGGACTGTTTCTGTCTCCTCTAAGCCGTGCAATGCTTTCTGGTTTTGCAAGTGGTCCTGGACCAGGTGGGAGGGGGAGGGGGCTGCAAGGAGAAGGGGAGGAGAATTAGTGGAAACAATAATTCAGCACACCAATTTCTTACAGCAAAAAGGACAGAAATAAGCTTTCAAATATCCTACTGTGCTAGTTGGTTTAGGATGGGAGGACTAAACAAATGGAATAAGAAAGAATTACAGGTAGCTTGAATGAAAAAGAGGTTCAAGAGCAGAGCCTTGGTGCCATAGGTAAACAGAAGCCCAAAGGTCACAATCAGTTGGCAAGATGCAGGTGATTGTTTCCGTGTGGTGCTCAGAGTTCAAAGCACATTGAAGTTAAAAAGTGCACTAGAATAGGACTCTCACAGAGGCATGTGTCATCCGAGCTCCCTGGGCCTCTCCAACCCATGGGTCCAAGTGCTCTGTTGGTCATAGTAATAGCTTAGATTTCTCAGGCTGTCACCCCCACCTCCTTACTATGGACCTCATCCCCCTGTGGAGTCCTACTCCCTGGTGTTGCTGGAAGGTCGGCATCACAGGCTCCTTTCTTGAATGGGTCAGGATGGGAGAGGCCTCACACGCTCACAAGTACTTTGATCACCGAGGTGCTGCTGTTCCCATAAACCCTTGCTATCCAGAAGGTGACTATGGGCCACGTGACATGCATCGAATCCAAACCGAGGTGCGCTGTCGTGTAAAATACACACGGAATTTCGAAGACTCGGCGCGGAAGTGCACAGTATCTCAGTAATATCTTTGTCGTACTGGTGACACGTTGCAATGATATTGTGGAGGTAGTTAGATGAACTACAAGTAAATTGTAAATTAATTATAAATCCATTCTACCTGGGTTTGTTGTTGCTATTGTTTTACTTATTTAAATGTGGCCACTAGAAAATTTAGGATTGCACGTGTGGGTCCCCTGTGGCTGGCAATTCTATTTCTGTGGGCTTGCCGTGGGTGCTGCCATTTCTCCTGGGCTCCACCCGGCCGGTGTACACCCTTGCCGCCATGCACATCTTCCTACGACTGCACATCACCGTCGCCCCCGCTGGCAGGGATCCCTGTCCTCCAGTAGGTCCTGGTCTGTCCACTAGACGGGACCACCAACCCTCTGCCAAGCCCCCAGACCCCACCCCGGTGTCCTACCAACAAAAGTCCTCAGGTTTCTGAAAGTTCCCTGTGGCAAGATGGGAGAGCATCTCCCTTCCCCTTTTCTGTTTCTATTAAAAGGGCCCAGAGAAAGCTGTTTGCACACTACCATCTTAGGGGGCACTGAAAATTTTTTCTCCTACTTGGAGGCGGGCCAGATCAGATTTTTTATATACATATTTATATAAATGTATATGTATATGAATATATACTTCTATGTATATTATTTCCTTTTTGTTTTGTTTTTACCTTTAAAGTCGCCTTTAGCACCCTCCTACACTGTTGGTGGGAATGTACCAGAGGGTACAGCCCCTCTGGAAAACAGTGTGGAGGTTCCTCAGGAAACTAACAATAGAACTCCCCTATGACCCAGCAATAGCACTGCTAGGAATTTACCCAAGGGATACAGGAGTGCTGATGCNAAATAAATAAATAAATAAAATTAAAAAAATAAAAGAGAAAAAAAATAAAGTCGCCTTTATTGTGATAGGATTTACATACAACAAAAATGTATCCATTTTAAGCATATAGTATGAAGGTTTTGACAAATGACAAACCTGTGTGACATCACCCTAATCACATAGAGAGCTTTTGGCCACCAGTCTGACAAGTTCCTTTATGCTCAGGGCAGATTTGAGGGCCCCCTAAAAAGTTGTGTTCAGAAACTTCTAATGTCAGGGTACCACCTGTCAGGCCTCTCTCTCTCTCTCTCTGTCTCTCTGTCTCTCTGTCTCTCTCTCCCT
>NW_027532603.1:890156-1027045 GCF_008692635.1 Crocuta crocuta
GGGACAGGTGTCCTCCACTTCCAGTCTGGGCCCAGCACAAGCCACTGCCTCATGAAGATGGAAGGTTTTTTTGCCTTATTGATTTTTTTTGTCTCTGTTTTTATTTAGAGAAATCCAAAGTGATTTCAACACATTGATCAACCTAAGGAGGCTTCAAGAAGGTGGGGTTGTTGTTATGGTCTTCTTTAGCAGCATTGAATGAACAACAGTAGTTGGTAGACTGGGGGGCGGGGGAGAGCAGTGACAAGTCAGGGCCCTTCACACTATTGTCACCTGCCTTCTGTGCTCCAGCCACATCGGATCTCATTCTAGCTCTTCAACCACACGGTCATTGCTGCTTCCTCGGGGCTTTTGCATAAGTCCTTGCCACCGGCTGGAAAGCTCTCGGCTCTCTCTCTGCATACCCAGCTCCCTTTCATCCTTTGGACCTCAGCTTAACTGACAATACCTCACAGAGTGCATCTAGCCCACCCCATCTGAAAATAGACCCCCATGTTATTCATTTCCTTTATAACATGTATCCCAGCATATTCTATATTCGCCTACTTGTTGGCATGTTTAATATCTATCTCCCACGTTAGACTCTGAACTTTATGGAAGGAGGACCTGTTCTGTGTTATATTGTATTATTTGTTCACAATTATTCCTTCTTTTCCTGCACTTGCCATGGCTTAATTAGAAGAAGAACATTCTTCCCCACCTCACTAACTGCTTTTTTTTTTTAATGTTTATTTATTTTGAGGGAGAGAGAGAGAAAAGAACAGAGAGAGAGGGAGACAGAGAATCCCAAGCAGGCTCCATACGCTCAGCTCAGAGCCTGATGCAGGACTCGAACTCACGAACTGTGAGATCCTGACTTGAGCGGAAATCAAGAGTCAGACACTTACTGGACTGAGCCGCCCAGGCACGCCACCATTCACTAACTTTCATCTTGGCCTCATGACTTTCTTTGGCTAATGACATGTTAGTGGGAGTGAAATACACACTACATCTGACCAGAGACCTTAAACTTGTATGGCTTGGTTTGATTTTTTGGAGCTACTTCTTCCCTTCTCCACAGGTCGCTATCACTTCTTCTTCCTAAAATGAGACCCTGTGAAACAGACCTGAACCCAGTCCTGAGCTCTGAACAAGAGCTTTCTGAACCAATGTGTAGCTCTGTGAGCAAGGCAAACAAGTTTCTTGTTGACATCCATGGATATTTTGGGGTAGTTTCTTATGCAGCATTATTGCTGCAATAGCTGACTATTCCATGGTTTGCTGTATAAAAGGCACTCAATAAACATTTATTGAATACATGAAAGAAACATTTTCCTTTGAAAAAACAAAAGATAGAGAGAGGAAAGAATATCTTGGGGACTTTGGAAGCTCATAGCCAAGAAGAAAAGAAGGGGGTGGGCCAATACGTAGGAGGTAAGAAGAGCCCAAAGATTCTTTAGGATGAATCTCAGGAGACAGCTTTGTGGCCTAGGGTAGAACTTTTAATTTGGTCCCTAAAGGCATGCTAGCATTTAAGGTGTCCTAACCAAAGAGAAGATATTTTTTGGAAGGTCGGATGTTTACGCGAGACATCTAATCTTTGAAAGCACAGCACCATAACTGTGGAGGTGGAGATCTCACATAACGGAGAGCAACCTCCCTACAGTCAGCTGTTTGGGGATCGAAGGGAGAAAACTTTCCACATCATTTTTATCCCGGTGCCCTTTCCATTTTGAGTCTAATGAAGTCTGAAGAGGAAAAAGAGGAAGGGGAATACGTGGGATGACATGTCAGCCCAAATGAAGGTCAGGATTGAGAAATATCACCCTGTTTCATTCCCGGTGGCATCTTCACGTGAGAAGGCTGTGGGGGCGGCCGAGGGGGGTACTCATCAAGTACTGGAACAAGGGGTCCCCTGTGTTTTGAATCTTAAATCATCTACTTGAAACAAGGCAAGTTACTGAGGTCCCTCTGAGGACTCCCTTGCATTGACTCAAACCCATACATGGCCAGATTTTTAGGAAAGCAACTCTCCCGCCCTGACAATGCCATTCTGACCACGCCCCCCTTTTCCCACCCCCACTAGCATTCAGGCCAATGCAGCCCAGAGACATTTGTCTCTTTCCAGAGGCTAATTCTCCCCTGTGTGGGCACCCCGGCTCCAAGCAGTTTTGCTGGGGAGGGCCATGCTTCCTCGGGAAGGGAGGCTGTCCCATCAGCTGCTGCCACTTCTCTCCCTAGCACCTTGCCAGCCGTCTGGCCGTTCGCTGGATGTGTTTGTTCACCAGCAACCTTGTCAGATGTTCCCAAGAAGGGCTGTGGCTGCGGGAAGTGAAAAACATAAATATTTTGTCACTTTCCTAGGCTTTGCAGAGCCCGGGATCCCAAGGGGCCCAGCAATGGCTTAGAGTCAAACTCTTCTCATTTCCATTCTCCCCATTAACTCTGCCTCCTCCTTCACCCCAAACCGTTCCTCTCTTCAGAGGTCTGCAGAAGAGCATGCAGGCTCCCCACAGAAATGTCAGTAGGGTTTTACCCAACTTTTAGGCTTTTCCCCAGAGTGCTCTATTGCCAACGAGATGCCAAGATGGTACCCCGATCACGCAGGTGCACAGGAGCCTCTGTGGTCATATCTTGGGACCCAGCCTAGTAGCTGAAGATGGGAGAGCATGGAGCAGGTCGGAGTCTGGAAGATCTGCCCACCGAGGTAGGGAAGATCTTGAAGGAACAAAATCAGGGGCCTGATGTCCCATCAAGTAGATCAGATGCTGCTGTCTCCAGGAAGGCAGGGTCAGCTTAGGGAAGTGGGTCCTAGGCATCTCAGCTCCCACCACCTCTGCACATCTCATCCTGGAGGGCGTTCAGGCTGGGCACAAAGCACCCCAGGAGACAGACAGAGCTGAGGCTTCACAGGCCAGGCTGAGTGGGTAGTTGGGCTTCTGCCAACGGAAGCTAAAGGAAGGTCTCGGTATGAGCATCCCCTGCACCCTGTCCCATGCCTGGGCCTTCTGCAGACCTTGAAAGGAATGTCCTGCACAGCTCATGGTCTGCTGATGGTGCTGGAGACTGGGAGCAAGATGGCACTGGCCAGGGGACAGTCCTGTCTGTGAGGGCCTGCTCTTTCCTGTGGTAACGGTAGGGATGGGGGACAGAGGCACAGAGGGATTAAGCTGGGAAGTAGTGGCCTCAACTTCTGGGAACTCTGTCTCTTGGCTGGACATTTGCCTGGGTGGCCATGTGGACATGGCCGCACTTGGCCGGGGAAGTGACAAGAACTGCCCTCTCCCCCCCCGCCCAAACCTGGGCAGATGATATAAAACCTTTCTCTCTTTTTCACAACTGCTAGACTTCCTGCTGCAGGCAGGAAGGGGGATGCGCTTTGCAGGGCATAGTCTCACTGCATCTTGGCTGTAGGTCAAATCCTTGGTGGGGCTTCGGCTCCGGGCACTCAAGAAACTGAAACAGAGCAGGCTGCAGGTGGAAAAACACCACAGCTTAATACATTTTGAAGGACAGTGAAAAAAGACCTTGGCCCCAAATCAGATTGTTCCTGATCTAAAATTAAAAGCGACTTAAGCCTTAACATTCGAGAAGAGAGGGAGATAATAGTTGGGAGGGTGGGGAGAGCGATTGCTTTTCTTTTCACCTCGTGGCTGGGAGCAGACCTTTCCAAGATTTCTCTGGACAGGATTTATTTACTGTCTTAAAAAAAAATTGCACTTTGCATGAAGATTTGCAAATGCCAGGCACACGGCCTGCCAGGTGCCCAGCCAAACCTCTTGTGGTTAGCCTTGAAATGAGATCATTTCACAGTAAGAAGGAGGTCAGGTTGCAAAGAGGGGAATTCATTTGGCTGCATCAATATGTAGGCTGCAGCAAAAGCACAGAACAGAATTTTGTTGCCTTTGCCGCAGCGGCAAGCCCGGAACGCGAACCCGAGCTCCCCGAGTAGCTATTCCCGTCTGCTGCAAACCTCTCCCATATACCTCTCTCCCCCTGCAAGCGTCTTCTTGGAATGAGGATTGGAATTCCTTTTTGCAAGGCAGGCATATTGCAAGAAACTTCCAAAAGTATGTAACACACTCTTGTGCATTTAGAATGTATGCAGGTAACAGGGTCACCCCCTCCTCCCCAATTATCCTCTTTGTCCGGCCAACGTGAAGAACAAGGATTTTGCTTCACCCACCGAACTGTCAGAGAGGAAGCCTTGTCCACTCCACCTCCTGGTTTGATTGAGTCAGGAGTTCCCGAATCCCCGCTAGGTGCTCGGGGCAGGGATGAGGGTCACAGGAGCAGCTAAAGCACACGTGGCCCGTTCCCTGACCTGAATGCATTTGGATCCTCGTGGGAGAGACAAACAGGATGAGATGAGCGTACAGTGCAAGAGAGCTCACAAAAATGGGCGGGAATCTAACAGAGCCAGCTCTCTAGCGAGGCACGGGGCCACGGGTCAGGGAGAGGGTACTACGGGCCGTGGCGCTCGAGGAGACTTGAAGAAGAGGCAAGACATGTGGGGCAGTTTCCCTTCCATTTCCATCTATCCTGATTTCTTCTGTGTCTCTGATAAAATTCTACCACACATCGGGCTCCAGCGTAAAAATGCCCAGGCAGGCAGATGGTAAGAAACGGTTTCTTCGTGGTCCTCCACGAAGTAAAGTTAAGGAGGGCTGCCTGGCTTGGCAGGCCAGAGAACTCAGCCTTAGCGCCACGCTCCATTCAGGGGTTTTATTAAGCATCTGACAGCCCGCTGTTACTTTAACTGGGAGCAACAGGTTCCGGTTATCTGAGCCTCATTTTCTCGCCTGTGAAATGGGAATAAGAAGAGCACCTACGTCCTAGGACTGTTAAACCAAGTGAGTAGTTTATGTGCACAGATAAAATGAGTATCTGATACCCAGTAGGTATTCAACTCAACAGCTCTTCACGATTATTATTCCTCTTCCTTTTGGAATTCCAATATATTGATCCTTTTAGGGAGGGAGCATCCCAGTGTCCAAAACATAAGTGAAAACAGTGTATCAAAAGCATATAGACTGTACTCACCTGTTGACGGTCACCCCAGACCCTTTGGCTTGTTTATTCCCGTGGATCCTGCCTGGTGGATCAATTTCCGGCTTTTTGTCTAGAGAGGGTTGAGGTACATGACCCCTATTTGTCGCTTACCCCTATCTGTTGCTTACTCCTATTTGTCGCTTATCTCTGTTTGTCAATTTCAGCCTTTCAATGGAAATTGTACTGAAATAAGCCACAAAGTGTATTTCCCTTTCCTTTGGTTTGTTGGTTTGTTTGTTTGGAAGCAAAAGAGAGGAGACAAGGTTGGAGCACATTTCAGATCCATAAAAGACACATTAATTATCCCCAAGCAGAAGCTGACCTTTAGCTGGCCCCAGCGCCAATGCCTGAGCCCCAGCTGCACCTGCTTTGAAGATGACAATATCCGCTTGCTAAATACTAATAATTAGTCACCAAAGCAGGAGAAAGAATGCAGAGCAAAATGAACCTGCAATTACTGTACTCATGTGCATCCCCTTCGCCCTTGGAGGGCCAATTACCCCGGCACATTACCATAATTGGACTGACATGTTAACAGCGTCCTCCGTTCTTTGAAAGTGTCACTGTCCCCCTTTCCTGCCCCTCACACCCCCAAGCTCATGGACCGTCTGCACTGTGCCTTATGGCCAGGGCTGGCGGAAGATGTTGATGCTGTGCATCGTTTGAGGGTGCAAAGGGTTTACCAGATGGCCCATGTGCAGGCCAAGCATATGCACAAAGGATTCTGGGATGAAGGTCACGGCTACCTACCGTGCCCCCAACTTCTCCCTCCTTCAGTTCCACCTCTGTCTCATGCAAATAAGACAAAATATGCAAGTGGCTCCATTGATCAATGGTAAAATGCACCCCCCCCCAATGTCTCCCTCAAGGATTCCAGCCCTTCCTACTACTTCCAACCCCCCTGATACTCTGGGGTGGCCTGAGCCTTGGGAGACTGAGGTAGGTGGCTTGACTTTGGGGACCCAGGCTGCTCAAGGAAAGGAGCTCCCAGGGGCTCCTGGATGGCTCAGCTGGTTGAGTGTCCGACCTCAGCTCAGGTCATGATCTCACAGGTCGTGGGTTCAGGCCCTGCATCGGGCTCTGTGCTGGCAGCTAGCTCAGAGCCTGGAGCCTGCTTCAGATTCTGTGTCTCCCTCTCTCTCTGACCCTCCCCTGCTCACGCTGCCTCTCTCTCTCTCTCTCAGAAATAAGTTAAAAAAAAAAAAAGGGAAGGAGCTCCCAGACTCACAAAAATAAGCCAGGACAGCTACCCACGGAGCTACACCCCTGCAAATGCAGATGGCCTTTGGCTCCTAGGGGTCAGTGGGAGGGCTTGGACAGGGGCAGGTTGGGACAGTGGGGGCTCGGCCTCTGGCTGACCCCAAGGGTGCTTAAAGCTGGTGGCAGGCACTCCTCCCTCCAGCAGCCCTCACCCTGACCCCTGCTGCCTCAATACCCTTTTATGAGATGATCAGTGTCATATCGATCGAAAGAAGTCTGCTGAGCACGAGCACCGGCTTTGTGTTGGCAAGGAAGCAAGTTTTCACCGTTGACCTTTCCAGAGTAAAAAAATCAGTTTTTGAACATTTTTTTTCACCTTCTTCCTCCTCCTTTCCATCTGATTTCTTTCCCCATTGAGCAGAAAGAGCCTTTTTAAAAAATAAGTCATGGTAACCCTCCAAGGGAAGAGGGCTCGGTTTCTGGCTGTTCTATACCCTGAGGAGCCACTCTCAGGCACTGGGAATGTGCTGGGCCTTCTCCTGCCTCCACCTCAGCTGAAAGCTATGGCGAGAAAGGCCCTGGGCTGGCAGCACTGACGCAGGGAGGGGGGCTGTGTTTGGTGTGAACTTCTTTGGGAATGTCATAGAAGACACAGCAAGTGGTGCTTCTGGAGTTGGGCAATGCGGTGTTTCTGATTATCATCACACACACATCACACACACACACACACACACACACACACACACTCATGCACGCAAGCACGCACGCACATATGCACCTATGCACACACGTGTATGCCTCTGCCTTCTCCCAACGCTGCTCTGGCCTTTACAGGCCCAGGGTCTCTGCAGTTCATGGACTAGACGGTCCACAGGGACAACCCCAATAAATGCCACAGAGTACCCTCTCCAACCCCGTTGTAAGCAGACACAAAAATGTACCCCCTGGTTACCTCTGCCACCACAGTACAGTGTAGACCGGGAGCCCAGAATTAGGGCACTCTGAAATATTAAGGGATACTCTATAGGGATTGTTACAATGCTGCCATTGTGTGTTACTATACTCCACAGTGGACGACTCTCCATTAGTAGGTGAATTGAGTCAGTGTTCAATCTCCTGGCCTCTAAGATCCAGTCAAAGGAAAAGGTGGGGGGGGGGATGTACTGACTCATCGGATGTTTTGTCCTCACTATTTGTATTAGTCACCTGCGCACGGACTCACACAGAAAGCTACACACATGTACTCGTGAAAGACAAATGCAGCCACCAGCACAGAAAGTCACGCAGCACTCAGAGGCTCACACGCATTTCCAGAGACAGCGTCTGCCCACAGACACACCCACATGATACCAGAGAGCACGCATGTGTGTCACACAAATACACATTCATATGTAATCAACACACACTCAAAAAGGTAGCTACAGACACTCGTCCATATGTACGATGTTCTTGGTCTATAGATGTGCCCTGAAATATGCCAGTTAAGTCTATTCCTTTATTTTATTTTAATTACACTTTTTTAACATTTTATTTATTTTTGAGAGAGAGATAGAGTATGAGGGGGGGAGGGGCAGAGAGAGAGGGAAACACAAAATCTGAAGCCTGCTCCGGGCCCTGAGCTGTCAGCACAGAGCCCGATATAGGGCTCAAACCCACGGACTGCGAGATCATGAACTGAGCCGAAGTCAGACGCTTAACCTACTGAGCCACCCAGGTGCCCCTATTCCATTATCTTATGATCATGGTTTTGAGGCTGAGCTCTGTGGTAGACATTTCTTTCTATAAAGGGTGGCTGACCCTTTATTGCTTGAGATACACAGGGCTAGTTGGATCCTTTTGTAGGATGATTTAAAGGAGTTCGCCTGGCTCCCCACAGAGGCTTCGAACCTTATCGGCCCATCACGGTCCCTTGAAGAAGTCAGGCGTTTCGGTATCTCCTTGCAAATGCCCGCACACAACCGCAAGCTCCAGAGGCCGAGGTATTCCAGGGAGAATTTTCTTTTGCCCAGAGTGTGTGCTCTGGACTGTGAAGAAAGGAGCTGGGTCCAGTCGCTCTGATTCTGCTCCCAGGTAAGGATGGTAGAACTCAAGATTCTGGCTGCAGAAGACAATTCTTTATAGTCAAAAGGGAGAAGTGCTCAGAGCCGAGGGGAAGAGACAGCCTATGGGTCTCTGAGTGCGATCTGATGTCACTGAGCCTAACTGCTTTGTCTCAGCTTGTCCCAAAGTCAGCCTTAGCAGCAGGAGACTAGATCCTCTTGAGATGGGCCCCTAATAGCTACTACTGGAGGACTGTATGGATGAGACAAGCCTAAGTTGACAGTGGGGTCAGGTGGCCTCGGTCAAAGGTTAGGGAGGGAGAGAGGGGGAGATTTAGGGGAGAGATAGACCTCCCACAGCTGTTACTTTTAAAATCCCTATACATAGTTGTGCTCAGATACCAACTGTTTAGTCTAAAGTGAGGGGGAGCTAGGCTCCAAAATCGCAGCAGAAGCCCCAGGCAGGGGGCTGCTGAAGGGAGACACAGAGAGACTTCTGGAGAGCAGGCAGATCAGGTGGAGGCTCAGAAATCCTTCCCTGGGGCAGAGAACATGTGCTATCTCCCCATCTCCCCCACAGTCCCTGCCATAACGAAAGGCTGCTGTGAGGAGACAAATGATTCCCATTAATTCCATCAGGTAATGAGCCCGTCGGTGCCATCATTAATTATACTAATTAAAACACACTGGCCTTTGAGAATGGCACATACTTCCGTGCTACCCCCAACATTTCACATCACGCTCTCTCTACCCAAGCTTAGTGCTTGGCTAACACAGGGACGACCCCTAAGATCCTGTGGAAAAAAACCACGGACCCAACCAGCTAACCTGACGCTCTCAACTTCTACCTCATTCATCTAGTAATCCATTCAACGAACAGACAGTGAACTACCACTGCACTAGGGAAATAAGCAGTAAAGACCTGGGACTTCCTGTCAAATCAAATAGACAACAACTGACACAAAGTACTAAGCAGGCTCTTGGGTTGACACGTACTTTATAACTGATGAGGCATTTTTACAAACTTTGTCTCATTGAATCTTCTTTTCTTAGTGTTGCCATTTACTCATTTATTTACTTTAATTATGTAGAGTTGGCACGCCCTGTTATATTAGTTTCAGATGTGCAACAGAGTGAATCCACAATTCTCAACAGTATGCAGTGCTCACTAGGGTAGGTAGAGTCACTACCTGTCGCCATACGATGTTATTACAGTAGTATTGACTATATTTCCAATGCTGTACTTGTCACCCTCAGGACTTATTTATTTTATAAATGGAACTTTGTACCTCTTGGTCCCCTTCACCCGTTTCACTCATCCTTCCCCAACCCCCTCCTCTCTGGCAACCATCAGTTTGTACTCTGTATTTGAGCCTGTTTGCTTTTTCATTTTGCTTTGGGTTTTTGTTTGTGTGTGTGTTTGTTTAGATTCCACTTATAAGTGAAATTATATGGTATTTACCTTTGGTGGGAATGCAAACTGGTGTGACCACTGTGGAAAACAGTATGGAGGTTCCTCAAAAAAATGTCCAGTGGAATTACTAGACATCTACCCAAGAAAAATGAAAGCACTAATTTGGAATTAAAGAGCAAATTGTTTATCGCAGCCTCATGTGTGACAGCCAACGTACGGAAGCGACCTAAGTGTCCCTCGACAGATGAATGGATAAAGAAGGTGTGGTGTGTATACAGTGGAATATCACTCAACCGTCAAAAAGGATGACATGAGTCATCATTTAATCTTCCAACCCTATCAGGAAGGTGCTACCATCTTTCCCATTCTTCAGATAAGAAAACCAAGGTTGAAAGCCTTTAAATGGCTTGCTGCCTAAGGAGAGTGGAGCTGGGACTTGAATCCATCCCTTTGACTCCAGGTTCTTTCTTCCCTGTACAGTCCAGGAGAGCAGGAGAAGCTGTTGTAGCTAACTCTGCCTGGGGGTCTCAGGGAAGGCTTCTCCAAGGGGATTACGTATGAACTGAGCCTTAGTAGGTGAGCAGGTTGAAAAGTGAATAGGGCATGTCAGGAAGAAGGAAGGGCATGAGCAAGCCCAGCATGGCAAAGGGCGGAGAACAGTCCGCGGTCAGCCCCATCTGGCCGACTGTGGTGCAGAGAACACAGAGGCAGAAGAGGGGTATATTTGAAACGTCTTAGACTTCCAAAAGGCAAAAGAAGTGATTCTGGGGGTATTTCTGAAGCCAAATGGAAAGTCAGGGTGGATTTAGAAAAGGCCAGATGGAAGTTTATCCACCACATCTGTCACGCTGTCAGGGCTGCAGCAACAAAGGAGGATTTCACTGTTCAGACCTCTTTTTCCGTAGCCCGCTCATCATTCTGCACTCTGTCTTCCCCTAAGTTAAACATGCTGTCCGCTGTCTAAACATTTGGTTCCAGGCCCTTCTCTCTGCTGAGCGAACTGTTTGCTCCATCTCCCAGGTAATACCCCATGTGGGGTTATGGCCCAGCTCCGCCCACACGTGTCCCTGCCTCCTTGGCTGTCTGCCCGTATGGCCTTCCAACCCCTTGGTACATGCAAAAAGACCTCCTGCCTTGCTCAGCCAAGGACGGAGAGAAAGAGAGAGACAGAGACAGAAAGAGGGGACATGATGGGATGGGTGTGTGAATGTGTGTGTTTTGCCCGTGACATTTCCTGCCTCAAGAAGTAGCCCTTGTATGTGACAGTTGCCTCAAACTTCTGTCCCTCCCCCTAGACCACCCTTATCACTTCCTTGATTTTTGAGAGAGCTGAACACTTGGCCTGTTCGATTCTCTGCACCTTCGTCCACAATTGTGTCTGTCTCACTGACGGAGGAGGGAGAGCAGAGAGTAGGCTCAAAACACGTTTATTGAATAAATCAAGACCTCAGACACCAGGGGCACTTTGTTTAACAGGGCAGCCTGTGTGGCAGAGGCCCATGGACTGAGTCCCGGCTGTACTGTATATACACCTGCCAGGCTATTCATATTTAATGGTGCCTCAGAGCCTCCTGGAATCCCTTCTTCCCACCCTCAGCCACCACTGCCACCAGATGCACGTCTGCTTAATTACAATTCATGACACGCTCGCCTATTAATAAAGCCTAATTAATCCAGTCACGCCACCCTGCGATGCCAGCCAGGATGCAGGGCCCATCGGCCACCTCGGCTGCAGCAGCCCTGGGCAGGAAGGGGTTAAAAGAGAACTAGCCCCAGATCTGGCCTCCCCAACCCCCCCACCGGAGGCCTGTGACAGCGGCTCCTATTCAGAGCACCCAATACTCTGGGGCTGACGGGCTCCATGCCTGGCTGGTGCTTGGCACCATCCCCATACCTTGTATGCGCATTCTTCCATTATTGTGCCCTATCTGCCTCCCCCAAGGGGCTGGAAGCTTCTCTGAAGACAGGATTGTACATACTGATCTTTGCAACCGTCCAGCCCTCCCTCTCTCGCCCCCACACCCAGCCTTCCGGCTTAGGCTCCTGGTGTGCAAGTGTGGCTAGGGGGAGGGGAGTTGAGAGGCACCGGAAGAGTCACCCTTCTGCTGACAGTCCGGGGGCTGGGAGGGTGGGACGTGGGTGGGCACCAACCCTGAAGCCAGAGGTCTCTTGCTTGCAGACTCTGCACCGCCAATTCCAAGCTGCATGCCTTGGGACAAGCTCTTGAACCTCTCTATGCCTCAAGGTCATCGCTGGGAAAATGAGGATAGCAGCGTGTGCGTTGTTTGTAGCTGTGAGTAATAAAATAAAGTAACTTAAGATGTTGTTGTTGTTGACTAGAGAGATAGAGAAAAGTCACATGTCCTGAGTATTCAGTTGAACACATTTTCATAAATTGAACACACTTCTGCAACCAGCATCCAGAATAAGAAACAAACAATGCTGGCATCCTGAGGACCTTGTTTGCGCTCTCTGTAAATAAAGAAACCGCTGTAGAGTCCTTGGCACTTGCATCACTGACACTCAGTGATTGTTGCTACCCTTATCACTCAGTCATTTCTGAACCATCACCACCACCGCCACCAAACCCCCATCAAGAAAACCCACCAGCTCCTTCCATCGGAGCTGGGGCCATTGGATTGCAGACAGGTGAAACAAGACCCAGGCCTCTGCCCAGGGTCCAGGCATTCTGGGTGTTTCTCAGTGCCCTGGGGGAGTGAATTCACAGACTTCCAGAACTGGGAGAAGCCTGGTAGGTCATCACCTCTGAGCTCCTCCTGATGTGTGAGTGACACTCTGGCTTTGCAACATGGGCCTGAAGCTTCAGGCTGATCTATAGTCCCGGGATGCACCTGGACTCCTAAAACATTAGAGCTTAGGAGGCATCTCAGGGATCATTTAGTGACTCAGTCCCTGATTTTAAAGATGGAAGACCTGAGAGGGTCTCGGAGAGGGCAGGTACTTGTCCCAAATCACACAGCTTGGTAGTGATAGAGAGAGAACAGAAGCCAGATCTCTGGACCCTAGGCCCGTGGTCTTCCGGCTACATGATTATTACAGGGCCTTGGAAGGGCACCACCCTAGCAAGGTGGCAGACTGCAGTTTGATGTCCGCAAGGCTGTGTGTGGCCCCATTTCCCTTGTTGGAAGAGGAATTTATAGCAGGGGCGGGTTTAGCAGTGCAGCTGGGATGGGAGTCAGAGCGGATATTCATCCCCCCCAGCACCATGCACGACAAAAGAGGGAACCCTTCCACCAGTCACCTGCTAATCAGAGCCTGGGGATGAGTGGGCTGTGATTGGAAGGGTCTTCCGGGCAGAACTGTGAATCCCAGCAGCCAGCTGACATGGTGGCTATGGGAGCAGTGTTTGTGGGGAACCAGACAATTGTGGGGCAGACGCTGGTTTGTGGGGACTGGCTGGTCCTCTGGGTTCTGAAGAGAAGGGACGCCTCCATGGTCCCCATCCGCAGAAGAGTAGATGTCTATACGGGCCAAGGCGAGGGGTCCTCCGATTTCTTTATCTTTGAATCGCAGAATAGTGAACCCCAAAGAGACTTAGGCCTGAAATTACACCAAGGTCCAGCCACCCTTTTGGATTCAATAGGCTTTCTGGTTTTGAAATCCTCTAGAAATGGGGCCCATGTGGAAGAGAGCCCCAGCGTGCTGCGTGTGTTCCAGGGTGACAGGTGAGTCTGATGTAAGAAAGGACATGCCACCTGTGAGAGCTGCCCAATGATAGGGTGGCTCCCTGAAGGTGCTTGCACCTTGCACTGATTGCTCCACAAAGGCGTTGCTGCGCGAATGCGAGCTTTGGGTGAGCGATTGATCTTCCTTATCTGAAAATTCTCTCACTATTCTCTCATCTGTGAGCTGTCCAGCCGCCTGGCCTGATTGTGCCCCAGCAGGATAATGTCCTCCACTATCCTGCACCATTTTGATGCACCTGCCTCTGCCAGGCTGGGCTCCACTCCCCGTGGGGTCATTTACAAAGCAGGTGCTCAAAAACGTGTGCTGACCGAATGACTTTGGATAACTGACTTAACCTCCCCGAACCTTGGTTTCTCTATCTATAAAAATGGGAGCAAGTAACATCTACTTTCAGGGTCCCGAGGATCAAAGGAGATGTATGAACCTGTAGCACGTACTAGACATTCAGTATCAAGGCCCTTGTGTTTTTCTTCTCCCTTCTTTCCCATTGTCTCCCTTTTCCCTTCTTCTGTAGTCCATTCTACAACATGTCACTGTACTTTTTGGTGGTTGCTCACATTTATTGTCTGCCCCATGTGCCTGTGAGCTCTCTGAGAGTGGGGTTGCCCACAAGCCTGTACAAAGTGAGTACTAGGGAAGCACAAATTGAATAAACTGCTGAAACAACCTCCCAAACTTCAGGAAGCCCAGTGCGACCCAGGCTGTCCTGTTCCTTCTAGACAGCTCTCCCCACACAACCCTGTGCCTTGGGACAAGTGAAACCCCCCACTGAGTCTCTTTTCTTTGGATCCCAGCTCTGACCCCTCCACCCTTCTTCCAGAGCCCAGAAAACTGGTCTGTTTCCAGCTACACAAAAGGGCCCCTTCTGATCACTGATGGTTATTTCTGTTCTGCCAAATCTTCTTCCCTCTGAGCAGATTTAAGCTTCCCTTGACCCTCCACTTCTGCCTCTGCCCCTCCCTTGCTGTTCATTTGTAGGGCCCTAACCAGCAGGTACTAATAGGCCTTCCTTGACTGCATGCGGTCATTGCCAAGGGCTGGGTCATTTCTTAAAAATGGCCTACTGTCTTCAGATTCTGTGTCTTCCTCTTTCTCTGACCCTCCCCTGCTCGTGGTGTTTCTCTCTCTCTCTCAAAAATAAATAAAAAACATTTAAAAAATTTTTTAAAAAATGGCCTAGGCTTTGGCATGAAATCTATTTGCCAACCCCCGCCCCCCCAGCAAAAGCCACCAAGAGCAAAGTCTATTGATGGCCCTTGTGCCTATATATCTCTATTTTCAGAAGAGTTTTTCATTTGACCTTTCAAACAGAAAGATCATGTCTGTGATCACGTTTGGAAAATTATAAAGCTCTGTGCAAACGGAAAACATTTATCTCAACATTCGGGCTGACATTCATGACCTTTGAGACACATTAAGAGAGTGTGGGTGCTAGCTGTACTATGAAGAAGAAAGTTCTTCAGCCCTCTAAATCAGGGAAGACTGCCTGGAGGAGGAGAAGATAATTGGGGCAGACTGCCTGGTCCCATGTGAGCTGTTTGAGTTTCACAATGACTAATAGTGTCCTGCACTGGGGAAAGTCTTCTGTTACATGCCAAGTGGCTGGAATTCACTTATTGCACAATAAATCCCATTGAAAGTCCTCAAGGATTAATACAGTGATTATTAAGGCAGATTATTCTGCCTTTTCCATATACATGGACTCAGTAATAACTGTAATTATTAGAAAGTTGTAATAAAACATGATGTGTTACACTGTTAATTCAATGGCAATAAGGATGAAGTATGGGGACTTACCCATCTCTGCATTCATCACTTTTTCCCCTTAATTATGGAACAATTCCCCAGGCTGAAAAGCAGGAGAAAGAGACCTCATTTTGCCTTGATGGGGCTTACTTCTCAGTGCCACTATCGGGTTTAGGAGGTGGGGCAGGGGAGGGGGCAGGTGTCAGCGAAGGAGCCCCTGCCCATGGGTTGAGTTACAGAACAAGAGGCGAGGTGGATTTCCTCCCCACCCCCTTTACCCACCCCTAGCACTCCATCTGCCTTTTGAGCCACCACTCCTTTCCTTCCTAGGCCATAACTGATTAGACTAGAGGTGGACATCTGAACCCAAGGGAGCAAACATTAGGGCAGAGGCTGAAAGGGGTTGGTGTTGGGTTTTACAACCGTAAGGATCGATCCTGCAAGGGCAGGGCTGGAGCGGCCACTTACTGCCACATGGTGATGAGCCAGCACATGTGGGTCTGCAGAGAGAAGAGAGCTCCCATCCCTCCCCAAGAGGGAGGCTGTTTTCCCGGGTCTTGTCCCCAGCTGCCGTAGGCTATACGTGCATCGTTCCACCAACCCCCTCTGTATTATTTTGTCTGGTTTTGAGTGAGTTTCTAACTCGCCTCCAAAGAATCATTCCAGACCTTACTGAGAGTTCCTTAAAGAGAGGAGCCCTTTGTATCTTATTCCTCATGGTTTTCCTGATACCTTGAATGTAGAAGACACTCTGTAAAATTACTAAAGGAAGGAAGGAAGGAGGGGATGGAAAACACCTGAACTTTAACCCAGTAAGTAACAATCTTCCCAAAGCGGGACCAGTTTGTCCCAGTAGGACTTAGGTTGTTGCTCCTCATTTAACCCAAAAGAGAGGGAGTTCCTGGCAGATACGCCTTCCAAGAGGGTGTCCTCTGGGTCAAGGTGGAGAATAGCTCTGGACCAGGGACAGGGAGTTTTCCCTCGGGAGCTCTGGCCTGCAGTGCGCACCCTGCTTCTCTGAAGTACGTCTCTGGCCCAGGTTGAGAGTTCTCAGGTCTCGGCAGCTGCCCCAGTCGGCTCTCCTTCCAGTACTCTGCCACTGAGTACACCACGACCCAGGAGACCTGTGCTTCCTTTGTTCAGCTAAGCACCCCCGTGGGCAGGCACGGGCCTCTGCCAGGGACGGAGAGGTGAACATGTCAGATACAGGCCCTGCCCTCAGGGAACTTAGCGTCTACTAGAGGAGAATCTAGACCTTTCTGACTCCAACATCTCTGGAGAATGGGGTTCCAGTGCTGCTCATGCTTGCCATTCCTGTCCGGCCTCAAGTCTCTCTGCTGCTACAGGTCAGACCAGCTTCTCGAAGCAGCACGGAGGATGACGGAGGAGCCCAGTGCCGGCCTCTCCCTTCAGGAGCTCTGCCAGCCTCCACTGCTCTGTACACTGCAGCCTCCATGCTTTTGGCCTCCCCTCCACAGGGGAGCTCTCAATTTATTAGGCAGAATTAGAGAGCCGGGTTCAGCCAGATGGAGAAAGCGAGGGCCATCACATATGGACATGCCTGAAGTCCCCTTGATGGGATGAGGACAAGGAATGTGCTGATTCTCCGGGTGAGGGGCTCTCTCCACCCCTGGGAGGGCGTTACAAAGTGATAATGATCATGTTCCTCTCTCCATGCTACAGAGCTATCGGGGTCTGGGGCCTGGAGGAATCCTTTACTGGGTCCAACTCGTGTGTCAATTATCCTTCTCAAAGGAAGAGGAGAGAGCCCAGCAAACTGGTCTCCTGTCTAGAGTGGAGAGTAAGGATGGACAATGAAGACCAGGAGAGAAGGACCCAGTGCTCTTGACAGTAAACCAAGCTCAGCTGACCTCCCTCCTGCCTCCTGTACTTCCCAGTCTGGCTTCTCCCCCTTTCCCTGATGTTGGTCATCGAATATTCCCTGTTTCCTCAGCACACCCATCTCCCACAGCGGCATCTCCCTTATCCAGTCCCAGTAAGTCCATTTCATCTATCCTGTCGCCAACCCAAATCCTTTGTCTGCTGAGCGTTCCTGCCCTCATTACCTCTCATGTGCCTGCAACCGTGAGTCAATGGAACGGCAAGATTCTTCCACTTCTCCTCCCAATCTTCTGGAAGCTAGAGAAAAGCCTCACATCCCTGCTGACGAGCTCCATTGTACATTAAGGTTTTCCAGCCTCAGTCGGCTCAGACGGCTGGTCAGAGGTACTTTGGCAGGGAGGATGCTGGAAGCTTCAGACCTGCAACACCCCTTCTTGGGGCCATTGATTGCCACATCCATCCTCCACTGTGCTGAGTCCAGCAAATCTTCCTGGATTCAGTAGCCCCCAAGCCCTGACCACCTCTGATTGGGCCAAAGGTGGTTATCAGTCCCACCTCAGCACGGCTCTCTGTTTACTTCTAAGAACACCCCTACCCCCCCAACCCCCCCCACACAGAGTTGGCCACCATGAACTCTGGCTCCAGCCTCTCTTTCTGCCCCTTTCCCTGCATTCCCACAGGTCAATCTCACCCTCCAGCCACAGTGGGTCCTTCTTACTCTATACTTTTGGGTTTTTTCCCCCTCTTTTGTGCCTGGAAATAACTAATTCCCCTTTAAGCCTCTCTTGGCAGGTCCTGTCTGCTGGGGGCCCCTCCATGACCCACCTCATCCCTATTCTCACCTAGGGAGACACAGGCACGTGCCAGGCCCTCGGATGCCCTGGAGTCTCTAACTGTCCCCTCTGCCTGGAAAGCATTTGCTCCAGCTCTTCACAAGACCGATGCCTTGTCTGGTGTCAAGCCAAATGTCCCAGCCATCCTACTTATAGCAAATGTCCCAGCCTCCCCTTGAAGTCACTCTCCATCACACAGCCTATTTATTTCCTTTCTTGTATGCATTACAAGTCCTGATGGTCTTAGGTGGCTGGGAAGGCTCTCTGTAAAGCAGCCTCAAAGAGGGAGTTCAGCTTGCGGGATGTGTGATCAAGAGGGCCCTTGGGATCAACACGGTGGCAGGGTAGGTGAAGGGAGAAGTCAGTCCTCGACACCATACGGGGTGGTCTTGGTCCACCCAGCAGGGAGCTCCAGAAAGGAGACATCCTTCCTGGGCTGAAATGGCTGGGCTCTTCACCCCGCCTCCATCAGCCATTGGCTGGGGCCACACTCCAGAGACCATGACCTCGAGCAAGGCAGAGCCCCCTGCAGGTCGTGTGAGAGGCTCCCCCCAACCCCGGTTTCTACAGAACCGTAGCTCACTTCTCCATTCTGTACACAACTTTTTTGTTGTTAATTTCTGGAACTAAGAATAGACCTAAAATACAAAGAAAGCCCCTAATTTGGGGAGTAAGTAAACCTGTGGTTTTCTTTTCTCAGCAGTTGTTTGAGGCTCTCAGCTCCGGGCTTTCTTTCAAGTGCCCCGTCTCCACCAGTGTCCTCCCTGGCCTGCGGCCAAGGTGGAGAGAAGACAAACAGGACCTGGGCGTCCGTCCAACTCACTGCCCCTCAGCCTGGCCCTGGAGCCTGACTCCTACACCCTTCTCTCCCCACCCCTCCCTCCTGGCAGATGGAGTCAATAAGGATTATATTCAAACTCGAAGTGGCTCCAATGCTTATTGGAAAAAAAGAGGGTGGAAAAAAATCCTCTTTTCTTTCCCCCACCTTCAAAGCTGATGACAGATCAGCACAGCCAAGTCCAGGAGCTCTGGGCCATCTTCCTCCTCTCTCATCCCTGCAGCCCGCCCGGCCTCTTTTTTAAAGTCTGTCCTTGCAAGTGCCTCTGGACATCTTCCTGGTTCACTTCCAGGCGGCATCTCACCTTGAAAGCTCCAGAGGAGTGTGTCAGATGCCGTCCCAACGGGTGAGCTCACGGGCAGGTGACTTGTCCAAGTCCTGGGCAGGATGGGAGGGGGCGCTGAGCCTGGGCAGGACCGTGGCGGGAGGTGGGCTATGCTGTCAGCCTCACAGAAGACACGTTGCTGTCCCTGGGCCTCCTCTGGCTATGCTGCTCATCTGTAACTCCTGCACGAGGCCAGTGTCAGCAGGTACTACACACACACACACACACACACACACACACACACACACAAGCGTGCACACACACCTCCAAAATCATTGATGAGTGGCTTAGTTTTTTCCCCCAAAGGTTGAATGGGGAGACAGAACAGATTACACTGTGTATTATCTGTCCAAACTTCCCAGGCCTCCCCTGTTACCATCTTTCTGCTCCATCCGCACATTTCCCTTCCCAGCAACAGGACTTCATCTCTCCTCTGCTGGCTGTCACTCCCTCAAGCCCCTGCCCTACAGCTCTGTCCAGCTCCTTGGCTGAGCCAAAGAATGAAGAAGGAAAACCTAAAGAGCCTGGTACATGACCCAGGGGACTAACTTAGGCTGCCCCACAGGAAGACAGTGTCCTGGCATTGGTGGGGACTCCAAGCCCTAGATTCAAAGTGACTCTTCACCAGGGCGCCTGGGTGGCTTAGTCGGTTAAGCGTTCAACTTTCGCTTGGGTCATGATCTCGCGGTTCGTGGGTTTGATCCCCGCGTCGGGCTCGGTGGTGACTGCCAGCTCAGAGCCTGGAGCCTGTTTCAGACTCTGTGATTCCCTCTCTCTCTGACCATCCCCTGCTCATGCTGTCTCTCTCTCTCTCTCCTAGAAATAAATAAAAACATTAAAAAAAAAGAAAAAGTGACTCTTCACCAAGGCCTCCGTCTCTTTGTCCTAGGAAACATCTCTGGACTCAGAATCAGAGTTTCTGAGCTTTGAACCTCAGTTCCACCACCTTTTGGGGATCTGAGACACCAAAAGGCACTTGGGTACTTTACCTTGTTTTCCCACCGAGCGTGTCTCAGAAACCAGTGAGGGACAAGCAATGGCCAGCACACGGCTTGATGAGTTGGGAGCCATCAGAATAGGCATGTAGCGAGTAGACAAAACCTCTGCCAAGGATTCCGCTGGACTGGAAGAGGAGGGTGGTGAAGGCGGGGTGAGATGGTGACAGGGAGGCCACTGGAGGGAGACAAGGGAATGGGGTCACACTTGATTTCAGCCCACGCCGCCATGTGGGGATCAAAGATGGGGGTTCTCCCTGGCAGCTCTGCCTGTAAGAAGGAGATAGCTGGATTAGCCTCAGGCTGGTCAGCCCAGCCCCTGACTTGAATACCAATGAGGGCAGGATGAAATCTCTCCTTCAAGTCTTGCCTAGCCATGGCTCCCGGACATGCTTGGGCACGTGTGAGCTAGTTAGCCTGAGCCCTCCGGGGGCTCTGCTGACCTGTGCTATGTGCACCTGCATGGAAGGCACTTACTTCCCTGTGGCCCCAAGTTGCTCACTCTCACATGAGAGTTCCCATTCCCCCATCACATAGAAGCTCCTGGGTGGTAAGATAGCCTGCTCCATCAGGCCAGGAGACCCCAGACAACAGAAGGGAGCAGGGGGTACTGAGTGGAGGGCAGCTCTGTGCTGGGCGCCTCTCCCTTAGCCCCCAGCCTCCCCTGTCTGGTGGCAACCCTGGGTCTACAGGTCTCTGGGACAATGACATTCCTCAACTGGGGCCGCAGGAGGCTGAGGAAAACTCCCACTCTGGGGTCTGGAGGGGCTCCCTGTGGATGCTGCCTGTGCCCTTTCCCCTTTCCCAGTGTCATCTCTACTTTCCCAGTCCCCAGGGCCACTGGGCTTCCCCCTCCCCTCTGTCTTAACCTAGTCCAGGTAAGGATTCCTAGTAAGCCTTAGAAGTCATCATTGGGAAAATAAGGGAGTGAAAGGCTATCTATCATTTGCAAACAGTGTGAAGTTAATGTGTTTCCCATCCCGGGGATGTCTGCATCTGAGTCCGCCCTCTCACTATGCCGTGATGGGCATGGTCCCAGTGAAAGCAATTCCAGAACTCAGGAACAGGAAGGCAAAGTCAATTTTTGGGTAAGGATATCTACCATTCCTGGGCCCCAGCTCAGGACTGGTCCCTATAGCAGCTATGCAGGCCCTGGTGGGAAATAAACTCTGGAGATCAGCAGAAAGTGCCAGGGGAGGGAGAGGGGGCAGAAAAAGCACAGGGTGGGGTTAGCAGGCCTGATTTCAGGTCTCAGCTGAGCCACTTTGTGGTTCTTCGTTTCTTGTTTTAAGAAATAAGATCTTTCTGATTGCGTTTTATACCTGATGTTCTATGGTGACAAGGAAAGGAGGTTGAGGCCATCTGGAAGGAGCAGGGATCTGTGGGGCTCATTTAAGGGTGTAACAGAAGCCCCTCCCCTGGATCAGGACCCAGCTCCCAGAGCCAGGCCAGTGTGGACCAGGGCAACTCCAGACACAAAGCCCATCTGCACCACAGGCCTCCAAGAAGGGGCCACGGCCATGTGAGTCTGCGTGAGTCCTCGACATTTCCTCCTTTCCGCAGCACCACGGCCGAGGAGCTAAAAACACATCCTGTGTGATCTCCTTTAGAGGAATTCAAGAAGGGGGATGGGTAGTCAGAACAGTGGTCACCCATTCAGTGAGGGAAGAGGCCCTGGGGAGCCTGTAGGCGTGTTAAACATTCTATCTCTTGATCTGGGCAGTGGTTACATGAGTATGCACATTTATCAAAAGGCATTGAGCTGTCCATGAAGCTTTGTGTACTTTACTGTATGTAAATTATACCTCAATAAAAAAAAAAATTAGTAACAGAAGAGACCAGATGAGTCTGGAGACAAAGAGAACAAAGTAGGGGAGGGATGGGCAATAAGAGAGAGATGGACCTAAAGCAGCAGGTTCTGGAGACATAGAGAGAAAGAGAAAGAGCAACCCAGAGAACAGGGCAGAAAACTGGGTACAAGAACCAGCATGGGGAACATGCTTCAGAGGAAATAGCAACATGACCTGAGATGTCAGTTGACCTGAAGATCCTGGAAACCACCCCTTCATGTTTGTGAAGACTGAGAGTTGGGGGGGGAGGGGAGGGGAGCATTGGCACATTCAGGGGATTAACCGAGACACATAACTGGTGCTTGTCAAGCTTCAAGGTTAATGTTTGCAGCCAAACAGGGTGGCAGGGGTGGGGACAGGTCCTCAGATATCCCTACACACAGATGGTCCTGAGACTCATCCTCTTGCAGAAATTCTGAGCTAAGTGGGGTTGGGGGGGCTTCTCGCTGAATTTTCCAGCTTCTGCTGCTGGGGAGGAACCAAGTTAACATTTAGAGTCTAACATTTAGAGTCTGCAGATGGCTGAAATGTGACATGTGCCGCTGAGAGCAGGGCCGACATTGATGTACAGTGTTAATATTAAACTCTAAGTGGCTTCTGTATGTTATCCAAATATGGGGAATAAAACTGAACAAATTCATTTCTTCTTTTTAAAAATAGGTGGTTTTTTTCAAAGCGAGGAGCCAGAGCTCAAAGTCTTCGAACAGATCCAGCCCTATTGGCTTGAACAGCCGGTCACACTGAGGGCAAGCAGGTGCATGCTTGTACTCATTCATCTTAGAAGGGTCGGGAAGAGGAAACGCATCAAGGGAACTCCCTGGGGACCCTGGGCAGCCCTCTCTGCCCTACTGCCCAGCTCAAGCGTAGCCAAACTTGGGGCTCCAGCCCAGCCCACACCCATTTTCCACTTCACCCACTGGCTGAAAGCAAGGGCTGTGGAGTCAGGCTGCCTGAATTAGAACACTGTCTCTGTGACTTCCTTGCTGTGCAACCATAAAACAGGGAAATGCCACCTCTCTCAAATGCCACCTCTGCCAAGAGCACCCTCCTCTGTAACTCCCCCTGGACTTACAAGTTCTATTTTTTTCCTTAAAAAACATGTCACTTTCAGATATCATATATGGATACCTTTTGAAATGCATCCTTCATCCATTCTTTTTCTTAGCCCCAGCCTCCCATGTCTCTGTTCCATTTGCAGTTTGAAAATTCATTCACTATTCGTTGAGTGGACACCACATGGAGAGTGACGAACAGGTCAGGGACAAGTCTCACCCTCTTCCACTCCAGTCAGGGAGGCTATTGTGGATGCAGGGGGATTCTCTCTGGGAGGTGAGAGCTGGGTGGAGACATGCATGAAGTGAGTGATTAGCCATGTCAGTATCTGGGCCAAGAGGGTCCCAGGCAGGAGGACCCTGGGAAGAGAATGCCCTGGCATGTTAAAACAAAACAGAACAGAACAAAACAAAACAAAACATCAGGGCGCCTGGGTGACTCAGTCAGTTAAACGGCTGACTTCGGCTCAGGTCATGATCTCACAGTACAGAAGTTCAATCCCAGAGTCGGGCTCTGTGCTGACAGCTCAGAGCCTGGAGCCTGCTTTGGATTCTGGGTCTCTCTCTCTCTCTCTGTCCCCTGTTTGTTCTCTCTCTCCCTCTTTCTCTCCAAATAAATAAACATTAAAAAAAATAAAAAATAAAAAAACCTTAGGAAACCAGTGTAACAGAAAGGACTGAAAGAGAGAGAACGTGTAGGAGAGGATACTGGAGACATGGTCAGTCCCAGATTGTGAGAGTGGAGTGTCATGGTCTGATTTTCATTTTTGTTTATTTATTCATTCATTCATTCATTTATTTTTGTGAGAGAGAGAGAATGTGCATGCAAGTGGGGGAGGGGGCAGAGAGAAAGAATCTCTTTTTTTTAAAAGAAAGGGATTTATTTATTATTTTTAAATGTTTATTTATTCTTGAGAGAGAGAAAGGGAGAGAGAGCACATGCACACATACACAAGTGGGGAAGGGGCAGATGGAGAGGGAGACAGAATCCCAAGCAGGCTCTGCGCTGTCAACAGAGAGCCTGATGCATAACTTGAACTCCTGAAACTGTGAGATTGTGCATGACCTGAGCCGAAATCAAGAGTTGGATGCTCAACCACCTGAGCCATCCAGGCCCTCCCTGATTTTCATTTTTAAGCCTCACCTGGGGTTCTGAGGATAAACTAGACCCTAGGAGGTTGGAGGGTCAGGTCAAGAATGGAATCGGAGGGATCACTAGGGAGACCTGGTGAGAAACAATGGAGCTTCGGACCTGGGCAGAACTAGCAGAGCCAGACCCAGGGTGTTATCTGACAGGAGCCACTCCAGACTTGCTTGTGAGTTGGTTGTGAGGAAGAGGGAAATCAAAGGGTATCCTCATGCTTTTTACTGGAATCATGATGTCATTTACTGGGATGGACAAGATGGGGAAGAAAGGGGTGCAAAATGGGCCTTAAGGGAAGAGTTTCACTTCAAAAAAATTTTTTAATGTTTTATTTATTTCTGAGAGAGAGAGAGAGAGAGAGAGAGCATGAGCAGGGGAGGGTCAGAGAGAGAGGGAGATACAGAATCTGAAATAGGCTCCAGGCTCTGAGCTAGCTGTCAGCACAGAGCCTGACACAGGGCTCCAACCCACGAACTGTGAGATCATGACCTAAGCGAAGTCAGATGCTCAACCAACGGAGCCACCCGGGGGCCACAAGAGTTTCACTTCAGACACACAGAGTTAGAGATGCCTATTAGATCCCCAACAGGAAAGGTCAGGAAGATGGGTGGATGTAGAAGTCTGGCTTTCAATAGAGACTCGGGCTGAAATTTGTTGACTCAACTAATTACTTTCAAATACACACCAAGTCCTTATCATTCACTCAGTAAACATTTCTCTAAAATATGCTGTTAGGCTGAAACATATGAAATGTCATCTTTGTATGTCAAAATGGTCAGACATCAGCCAATTCCATATGGTGTAAACTAATGTATCAAAGGGCCACCCAAGCAAGAATGGAGGTGTATGAAGCACAATATCTGCCTTCTAGGATCATGGTCCAGAATGAGAAATAACATTTGTATTTAAATCTATTTTTAAACAGTTTTATTGAGGTATAATTGATACATGAAGAACTGCACATATTTAATGTGTACAATTTGATAAGTTGAACATATGCAAACACCCATGATACCATCACCACCATCAAGGGAATGGACATATCCAAGCCTCCCAGAGTTTCCCTGTGTCGCTGTGTGAGTGTGTGTGTGTAACACTTAATTTAACATGAGACCTATCCTCTTAACAAATCTTGAAGTGTGCATGACCATATGGTCACCTGCAGTCACCATGGTGTAAGGCAGATTTCTAGAATTTATTCATTCGGCACAACTGGAACTGTCTACCCAGTGAGGACATCTCCTCATGTTCACCCCCACTCCAGTCCTTGGCAACCACTGTCACATTCTCCGCTTCTGACTGTGACTACTTCAGATGCCTCGTGCAAGTGAAATCATGCAGTGCTACATCCTTGGGTACCAGAGGGGACACTGCCCAAGGTGCTTCACCATGGTCCCCTTCCATCCCTGTCCCCACTGTCACCACCACATGACAGGCCCACCTCTAACTGTCTTATGCTGGGAAGGGAAGGGACAGGAGAAAAGGAAGGGACAATGAGAAGTGTTGATTGTGCCTTTTAACTTCCTTAATACTTGAGCTCGCAAAGCCTTGTAAATCTTACTGTCCACAAAGCCCATTTGTTTACATTCTGTCACCTAAACCTACTTCACAAATGAAAAAACAAACAAAAAAATCTCAACAGTTAAGTGACTATGCTGCCCAATTTGTAGACAGCTGAACCCAAACCTAAAACCTCTAGTTCCTTCCACCGCATAACAGAAGAGACCATCATAGACAGCAAGCGGGCTCTCAAGTTCTAGAGTACATGGCGTCAGTTTATCTTTGTCACCTCTTCCATAATATGGATTGCCTGTTTCATATTTGGCTTTTTTTCCCCCATCAAGCAATCTTGGCATCAGCGGATTGTATAGAATACTGGGGACAGGTAATGGATGTAAGCAGGGAAACTGTGGAAGGGAAAAAGGAAGGCTAACTGTAGCAGTTACGCCCTAAGAGGAATCCCCACTGTATTTGCACAATCCCCTCCCCTTGAGTGTAAGCAGCACCTGTGACCTCCTTCTAGCCAACATAATATGGCAAAGGTGATGAGATATCATTCCTGTGATGACGTCATTGCATTTTATAAAACTCATTCATAGCAGACGCGGGTGATAGACCCTCTTGCTGGCCTTGGGGAAGGAAGCTGTCATGCTGAGAGGCTGTGAGATCGTGTGCCAGAAACTACAGGCAGCTTCCCAGAGCCGAGAGCTAGCCCCGATGACAGCCAGCAGGAAAACGATGATATTATTTCTTATATAGTTTGTCATGATCAGGGACGCCCAGGTGGCTCAGTCAGTTGAGTGGCCGACTTTGGCTCAGGTCATGATCTAGCTGTTCGTGAGTTCAAGCCCCACGTCAGGCTCTGTGCTGATAGCTTGAAGCCTGGAGCCTGCTTCAGATCCTGTGTCTCCCTCTCTCTCTGTCCCTCTCCCACTCACGCTCTGTCTCTCTCTGTCTCTCAAAAATGAATACATGTTAATTTGTCATGATCCATAGCAAATGAATTCACTAACCATTTCTTACTGGATATGAATGATAAGCTGTAATTATATACTTCATGGTTTCAATGGTGAGGTTATATGAAGTTGGGTACACACTGGTGGGTAAACTTGTTCCAAATGTGTCTGCTAGATGAAAATACAAATTTATCTGGCCAGATATGTGTCAATGTTACTCTGAGGAAAAGATTTTTTAGATGTTGCAGTACAATCACTCAATTGTGTTTATTATACGTACCACATACGTTAGAGGGGTAGTATAATGTGGCAGTTAACAGCATAGATTTTAGAATCAGACAGACTGGGTTCAACTCCCAGCTGAGTTACTTCCTGGCTGTCTGGCTATCTTTTGCCAAATAGAAAACTACGCTAAAATGTAATAACATCAAATAACAGCTATTTTATTTGCTGAGAATTCAATGAGTCAGAATTTGGGTAGGGCTCAGCTTAGTAGTTACTATGTACCAGAAGGTGTAAACTGGGGTCATTCAGGTGACTAGCCTGGGTCAGAAGGTCCTAGGGAGCTTTACTTACATATCTGGCTCCTGAATGCTCCTCCAGTGATATCTCTCTCTATAGGTGGTGAGTTTTAGCTTCTTCACAGCATGGTGGTGTCTGGGTGGTTGGAATTCTAACATGCCAGCTGGCTTCGTGGGAGAATGCTCCAAGCAGTCAAAAGTGAAAGCCCCAGATCTCTTAAAGCCTAAACTCAAGTATTACCATTGCATCTCATTCTACCAGCCAAAGCCATTTGCAGGTGTAAGTGTGGGGGAATGGGCCCCAGCTTTCCTTGGGGTGATTCGCAGTGAATCTGTAGCCATCTTTAATCTACCACAGTTTGGTTAAAATCATTTTACTATTTTTCAGAAATAATAATAATAAAATTATTTTACCATTTTTCAAAATAAATGTATGATGTAGCCATTTCACCAATTTGCAATAATCAAATGATTTAATAAAGTAAGGAGCTTATTAGAGATCCTGGACACTAACTGCTACCTAAGTGCTTGTTATCATTACCAGGTTTATACCAAAAGCATAGATAACAAAACCAAAAATAGACAAATGTATTACATTACACTTAAAAGCCTCTACAACAAAACAAACAACAAACAAAACAAAAAGGCAACCTACAGGATGGGAGAAAATATTTGCAAACCTTAAATCCGATAATGGGTTAATTTCTGAAATCTACAAGGAGTTCCTATGACTCAATAGCAAACAACAAGAACACCACCCCCACAAATAACCCAATTAAAATGTGGGCAAAGGACTTGAATAGACATTTCTCCAAAGAAGACATATAAATGCAACAAGTATAGGAAGAGATACTCAATATCATCAACTATCAAGGAAATGCAAATCAAAACTACAATGAGGTATCATCTCACTCTTGTTAGATGGCTAATGTTAAAATAAGAAAAGATGCCAAGTGTTGACGAGGTTATAAGGAAACTGGAACCCTTGTATATTGTCGATGAGTAAGAAATATAGTATAGAAGCCATGGAAAATGTGGAGATTCCTCAAGAAATTAAAACTGGAGCTATCACACTATCCAGCAATCCCACTTCTGGGTATATATTGAAAAGAATTGATATCAGCTCATCTCTTTGAGATAGCTGCACTCCTATATTCATGGCAGCATTATTCACAACGGCCAAGATATGGAAACAACCCAAGTGTCCACTGACAGATAAATGGATAAAGAAAATGTGGTATACACATGCAATGGAATGCCATTCAGCCTTTAAAAAGAAGGAAATCCTGCCTTTTGCAACAACATGCATACACCTGGAAGACATTATGCTAAGTGAAATAAGCTGGTCACAGAAGAACAAACACTGCATGATTTCACTTATGCAAGAAATCTAAAATAGTCAAAGTCAAAAGCAGAGAATGTGATGGTGGCTGCCAAGGGCTGGAGTGAGGGTGAACATGAGGAGATGTTCTCACTGGGTAGATAGTTCCAGTTGTGCTAAATGAATAAGTTCTAGAAATCTGCTGTACAACCTGGTGACTGTAGGTGACCATATGGTCACAAGCAGTTGAAGATTTGTTAAGAGGATAGGTCTCACGTTAAATTAATGGCTCCTCACACACACACACACACCACAGGGACACAGGGAAACTCTGGGAGGTTTGGATGATGGTGATGATGGTAAATCTGGTGGTGATAAACTGCTGATAAGAGCTACAATCCACTGAGCAAAATAGGAATCCAGAAGTTCATACTGATATAAATAAATAATAAATCAACAAATCAACAGATAAATATGAGCGAAGGAAAAGCTCTTCTTTATTTTTCTTTCCAAAAATTTTTATTTATATTTTATTTAGTTAACATGTTAGTTAACATGTAGTGTAATATTGGTTTCAGGAGTAGAATTTAGTGATCCATCACTTACATAACACCCACTGCTTATCGTAACAGTGCCTGCCTTGATGCCCACCACCCATTTAACCCATCCTCCACCTCCCTTCCTCCATCAACCCACAGTTATTCTCTATAGTTAAAAGTCTCTCTCTTTTTTTAAGTTTATTTATTTATTCTGAGAGAGAGAGTGTGTGTGAGCAGGGGAGGAGAAGAGGGAGAGGAGGAGAAAGAATCCAAAGCAGGTTCCATGCTGTCAGCACAGAGCCCAGTGTGGGGCTGGATCCCATGAACTGTGAGATCATGACCTGAGCCAAAACCAAGAGTCAGCCACTTAATTGACTGAGCCATGCCAGTGGCCCTATAGTTAAGAGTCGTTATGGTTTGCATCCCTCTCTCTTGTTTTCTTTCTTCTATGTTCATCTGTTTGGTTTCTTAAATTCCACATATGAGTGAAATCACATGGTATGTGTACTTCTCTGACTAACTTATTTCACTTCGCATTATACTCTCTAATTCTATCCACATCATTGCAAATGGCAAGATTTCATTCTTTTGATGGCTAAGTAATATTCCATTGCATATGTACCACATCTTCTTTATTCATTCCTCTTTATCCATATCCATAGGTATCCATATCCATATCCTCAGTCTATGGACATTTGGGCTCTTTCCATAGTTTGGCTATTGTTGATAATGCTGCTATAAACATTGGGGTGCATGTACTCCTTTTAATCTGTATTTTTATATCCTTTGGGTAAATACCTAATAGTGGAATTGCTGGGTCCTCGGGTAGTGCTATTTTTCACTTTTTGAGAAACCTCCATACTGTTTTCCAGAGTGGCTGTCCAGGGAAAGCTCCTCTTTAAAGCATGATGCAAAATAAGTGAGGATGGGATCGTGGAAATAGAAAATTGCCATTTGAAACCATCACAATGGTGTTTGTTCAGACCGGTGTCATCAGTGGAGGCTCAGGCTGATGGGCAGCGGTTAGATGAGGACCAGGATACTGGCGTCATCCATACTACTGCTAAATTTCAAAGGGGAAAATGGTGACACTAAGATGGAGAAGTTGGCAACACAATGAGAGAGTCGACCGAGCGGTGTGAGGTGCCGACAGAACCGGGGAATCACTTTGGCGGCATTCCTGCCAAGAAAGCCTGAGCTGGCTCTGCCAGGAAGAAACATCAGACCACTTAGGCTGAGCGTCATCCTAGAGAATACAAAGCCTGTATTCTTTAAGACGGTCTTGGACGTGAAAGTCGGGAAGACTGAGGAACTGTCTCAGATACAGAATACCAGAGAGACGTGACAAGCAAATGCAGTACGAGGTCCTTGTTGGCGACCTGGACCACAGAAGGAAGAGATGTTGTCGGGACAGTGGGTGGGATCTGAATGGATTCTGTGGACTGGATGATGGTACTGTATCCATGCAGACTTTCTGATTTGTAAGGTTGTACAGTGGTTATGTGGAGAATGTCCTGGCTTCGGGGGGAAATACATACTGGGGTATTTGCAAGCAATACAAGGTCATGTCTTGCAGTTCAGTTTCAAATGGTTCTGAAAAGGACTTAGTAATAATGGGTATACATGCGCACAGATAAATAAATCAGCATGCATACACATAAAAGGGGGAAAATGCAATGAAATATTAACAAGGAGGGAAGCTGGGTGAAGGGATAGGAAACAAGAATTCTTTGTACTGTACTCAATACTTGGCAGTTAGTTTGAAATTACCTCAAAACAAATAATTTTTTCTTAATGCAGGGAAAAAAAAGAGAGTCACCTAGTCATCATTTTTCCCCAAGGCCATTTCAGGTCCCTGAGAAAGGAGCTCTGTTTCATACTCCCATTGTCTTCCTTGGCACGTCGCAAGCCACATGGAGAATCTTTGACACAGACTTGCTGGCGGACAGGCCATGGACAGACGCACAGCACTGATCCTCACATGTAACACGACTGATCAATTAGGGATTACAATTGCCTTCACACACCACTGTGGGTCCACCTTGATTGCTATCGGAGCAATCATCTCGAGTGAGGGAAGGAATGGGGAGGGGTGAGGGCTGTAGAATCACAAAGACATTCTGCCTCACTCATTGGCTGGTCTCCTGGCCTTGCAAGTGTTTGCTGACCATCTGTGGTTGAGAACTAGGCTGCCATTCACTTTGACGTTCTAGATAGAATTTTGGTTGATTTGGGTCTGATTTCGTGCATTGTTGTGGATTCAGTGACGTTTAACTTCAGTGTTGTCAGTTTTGATCAACCAGTGTATTATTTTGGGGTTTTCGGTTAACAAAATGCACAGTTAGGGCTCCAACAGCACCTTCATTATTGAAATTTCTGAATAATAATTTTGTTATACAAGCTGGAATTCTCTGGCTTTTCAGCCCTTTTGTTCCTTTGAAAGGATTGTTTATACAGCATGAGTTTTTGATGTTTCTTTTCTTAAGGCGATAGTGCTAGGCTGGAATATTCCAGAACCCAGGCTGAGAGTTGGAAGGGGACTTAGAGGTTGTCTAGGGCACAGTGTCCAATCCAGACTGGAGAATGACTTCTATGCCATGGACCCAAGATCTGCAGCTAAGGAGGAAAGAGCGGACAGAAAGAGGGCTCATGCCACAGGTGTTTCTCACCGCAGCGGAAACGAAGCATGAGCCAGCAAACATTTCCCTTGCTCAGCTACAGCCAGGGTCAGAAGGCACTGATCCACATAAATCTCCCAGACCAAGCAGGAGCTCTACCCACACAGTCATGATGGGGCCCCAGCATCTACATAAACCCCTCTAGGGATAGGGACCTCAAAAAGATCCTATCAAAGCTCTATGATCTAATACTCAACAGAGGTCATGGTATTTGCTCCTTCTCTGCCCTCCTCACCCTGTACCTCACCTTGTCTTCTAATTCTCTGCAAACCCATCTGCCAGGGCCAGACCCAGAAGGCACATTTCTGAGGCAGCTCAGTGGGGTGGGTGAGGTGCCCGGCTGCCCCCCAAGGGTTGCTGTGGCTGCCAACTGCCTATAGTCTCTTTGATGGCTTTGTGCTCCGTGCTATAAATAAATGATTTTGAATGCTTATCTGCTTCCCTCTGTGTGCTTTTCAAGTTATTTTTGGGTGACAGGCCTCTTCTGTGTTAGGTGGGGGCCTGCATTATTGAAGACCATGTGTGCCTTGTCAAAGGGAAATAAGGTCAGCAAGCACGTGGGGCAGGCTGGGCTGGGTGGATGGTGGAGGCAGGCTCGTCTGAGGTTCAGAGCACTGTTCATGTCCTCGTGCTGAAGGGTCCCAGGCAGACCGTGGGGCCCCCAATACAGTCCAGCTGCTCCCCATAGACTACCTTGGGTTCAGATAGTCTGCATCACGCTCATCACATTAACTCTGCATCCACAGGCTCCAGTCCCTTGAAACAAGCCACACAGAATTTGCACAGGATCCTGGAAGAGGAGCTGGGATTCTTGGGCAACTATCCAGGCCTGTGGCTTCCTGGTTGGATGGCCTTGGGTGAGTCACTATTTCCCTGTGTCTCAGTATTTTTATCCATGAAATGAGACTGCTGATCACCACCCTGCCTGGTTACAGGGCTGGAATGTGGGTTTTCATTTCCCTACTATGGCCAGCTCTGGCCGCGGAGGTCCCAGAAGCATGGCCAGGGCTCAGAACATTCCCGGGCTCCCCTCCCTGGGAGGCCCTTGGAGGCCAGCAGCCAGGGCCTCAGGGGCTTTTCTAGCATAGCAAACCAAGCTGTATTCTTTTGACCTCAAGCATCCATGGAAGAAACTCAAAAAGAGAAGCCGTGATTTACTAGGGCTTCACTTAGATCCAGACTCACAGGAGGCGTGAGACAGAGCTGTCCTCCTCCAGGACTCACCCTCCTCCATCTGGAGCCTCTTGGCGCTCTCGCCCTCTGACCACTGACTTTCCCCAGGGCTCGCCTTCTCCTCCGGAGGAAACCTCCTCAGCCCCTCCCTCTTTCTCCCTGTCCTGCACCCCCAGCCCGGCGCCTGCTCCTCCACCGGTCAGTGCATCTGTCCCTCAAATCCCTGTACCCCTTCCTCTGCGTTTCCAGGCCTCCAGCGCCTGTGGTCAGACCTTAACCCTGCAGACATTAAACCTTTACAGTATTGGGTCCATCTGCATCTGTTGTGGTTTTGAGTCCTTTTATTTTTAATGTTTATTTATTTCTGAGACAGAGAGAGACAGAGCACAAGCATGGGAGGGGCAGAGAGAGAGAGGGAAACACAGAATCCAAAGCAGGCTCTGAGCTGTCAGAGAGCCTGTCGCGGGGCTCGAACCCACCAACCGTGAGATATGACCTGAGCTGGACTCGGTCGTTTAACCAACTGAGCCACCCAGGTGCCCCTTTCTGAGTCTTAAGGAAAAGGAATTGATTCACTAACCGGGGTGGTTTTTGCCGAGCGCAGCACCAAGGGGTCTGAATACTTCAGGAAAATGTCCATTGCCTTAAGAATCCTTCCTCCTTATTTTCAGGAAGCTGACCCTACCTGTGTCTGTCCCTGTCGGGTGATACTCCCCATAGGACTTGGTTGGGCTCCCGCTCCCGGCTTTCTAAGCCTGAACACTTGACCATCTTCAGGATCCCCACTTCTGCGGCCCCCACAACGTAGTGCCCACCAGCCGTGGCTCCTCCGTCACTGTTGCCTCGCCAGCCACTGCCCCACCCTCCTGCGCCTCCACGCCCTCATTGCTCCATCCCAGTTCATTATCTGGACCATTCCTGCCTTTCACCCTCCACTGATTTGCGGCAGGTTCCAATTAATAATTTTAAACGGTCACCAATTTTCCCTGAGCCTCCGGCAATCATGGAGATTTAGGTCTAAATTAAAATTGCTAATTTAGAAACATTTGCCCGCTAATCGTTGCTGAAGCACTACAGCTTGCCAGGCGCATAACACACGGCTGTCCCTTTCCCGGCCTGATGTCTCTGTCTCTGGAGGGGTTAACCCAGTGCATCTCCATCCAGGCAATTTTGCCCCTCATGGGACGTTAGGTAATGACTGGACACACTTTGGGTAGTTACTACGTGGTGAGGGGCCATGCTCCTGGCATTAGTGAGCACTGGCCTCGGATGCAGCTAAACATCCCACAATGCACAGGAAAAGTCCCCAACAACAAAGAATTATCTGGCTCCAAATGTCAATTATGCTGAGGTTAAGAAACCTGAATATAGAACATTCTCGGGCTTATCTCCCAGAAACTTTTCCTTGCACAGCCCTGTGTTCTCTAGAGCAGGACTCCAAGGTTTTGTTTCTAGACATCTAGAAACCTTACAAGTGCAAAAGTATCTCCTTAGATGTTCTAGATCTGTTTTCTTTATTTTAATGGATCCAATACTCAAAATCAAAAGACTTTGCCAGAAAATCTGGATTTACAGCTTGTCCTGGAAAATGGGAGGTCTTTTCACACTGGTCTCCAGTTCCCAGGTGGCGATGTCCAATGTGAGGTAGCAGCTCCCCGTAGCCCTGTACAGGGGGCAGGACCTATCCGGTCACCTCAGTCTCCGCCACTCCCTGTTGCTTTCTGACCTTGAGTATCAGTTGCACTTATTACCATGTTCGCTCTGCTGTTTTCTTGTAGCCGAGAAACATTGTGTACCAATATCTTGAATCAAAAGCGTGAAAATAGCAGGTAGATTGGGTTGTACCCACATCCTTCCCTCATTTTTATCATCTACTTTGTTTCTGGGCATTTGACTGTGCACCCCCCTGCCCCAGAAGGCTCCTGCTGGGCATGTTAGTGACCCTTGACTCTTGCAGAGTCCCTCCCAGGCCCAGCCCCACAGATTCACAAGAGGCCAGAGGGGTGAGTGGAAGGGAATTTTCGTATTCCTTTCCAGCTTCCTGCTGGGAGGTGGGGCTCCTGTGGATTGGGGTTCCCAGTGGATCCATATCAAACACCCCCACGGAGCTCTAGGAGAGAGTTGAAGGGCAGGCCTCGGTCACTTAGCCTGATAGAAGCCCTATCCTCAACCCATTTCCTACACAGCATTGGTAAATGGGTCTTCAAGCTAAGGCAGGCTTGTTGCCTGCTTTGTCAATAAAGTCTTATTGGTGGACAGTCATTCCCATTCATTCACCTATTGTCTGTAGTGTTTTCCCACTACACTGGCAGAACTGGGTAGTTTTGGCAGAAGCTGTATGGCCCACAAAGCCTAAAATATTTACTGCCTGGTTCTTCACAGAAAAAGTTTGCAGACTCCTGTACTGATACAGGAAGTCCCTCTCATTTATATACACTGTGCAGTTTACAAAGCACTTCTTTTTTTTTGTAATTTAATTGTATTACTTACTATTTTAAATTTACATCCAAGTTAGTTGACATATGGTGTAAATGATCTCAGGAATAGAATTTAGTGATTCATCACTTACATACAACACCCAGTGCTCATCCCAACAAGGGTCCTCCTTAATGCCCCCTAGGGGCCTACATAGCCCACCCCCCTACCCACAACCCCTCCAGCAACCCTCAGTTTGTTCTCTGTGTTTAAGAATCTCTTATGGTTTGTCCCCTCTCCATTTTTATCTTATTTTTGACAAAGCACTTCTTTTGATCCTCCTAACAACTTCATGTTGTGGTGGGGGAGGGGAAGATTCTAGAAAGTATAAGCAAACATTTTTGAGGGGCTGCTGGGGGCCAGGTGCCAAGCTCCCGTCTTTCACGTGCATTTCCTCACTGCAGCCTTGGGAAGTAATGACTTTAACTCTACAGAAGCTCAGAGAACTTAAGTGACCGGCCCAAGTTCCCCCTCAGGTCCACCCAGCTTCCTGCCAGGCCTCTCCGTTCTCTAGCTTGCTCTGATGCAGCAGCCTTGACCATTGGCTGTACTGTGGTGGAGGTTTATCACCATGGCACAGCCATGGGAACCCCCACCCCCCCAACCCCCCGGCACAATTGCTAGAGCTGCAGCCTCTCATCCCCCAGGCTTTGCACTGGTGAGTCACTAGGAGTAGAGGAGCGTTGTATTAAGGGTCAGTCCACTTCATTCTTGCCTCCTCTTTCCAAATTGCCCAAGGATGGATGCCCCATGGACTGCTGGGCCAACTCCCCTTGTACCTGGCAACTACCATCCTCAGCCAGCGTTGCCAAGGGGAAACAGAGGCTGTAAATGCCCGGCATAGCTCAGCCTGACCCTGACCACTGGAGATGCCAAGATGAAAGAGCCAGGGATGTGGGGGGAGATTAGAAAGGAAGACAAAGGGAGAGGGGTCTGAACTGAGAAGGGCACAGCCCAGTGGCCACCAAGGGGTCAAGGGCCAAGGAATCAGGCCAAACATAAAGCGACTATGTGTTTCACTGCAAACTGCCTGCTGGCCTGTGAAGGGTAATAGATGGAAAGTTTCAAGGAGCCGTGATCCAGTCTGCTAGGACGGGCCATACGGAACCTGCACACCTCTGCGGAGTCATTTATGCCACATTAACTCTGCACACTTGGGCCTCCGTGTGCAACGGTGTGTGCCTTGGCATCTGCGTTTTGTGCGAGCAAGCAAGGCTAGCCAAACCCACGGGAGCGCTGGACGGCTTCACGCATGGAAAATGATGGGAGGTACCAGGAAGAAATGCTGACCCCCGAAACATCTGGACCTGCCATGAAGCCTGATGTCCTTCTATTTTAGATTCATATCCTGCTCTGGTACAGTCACCAGCGCCTGACAGATGCTGTGTAAACATTAGCTTGAACCTATCCTTTCAACTGGGAGAGATATCTTATGTACATATCTGCGTATATACATATCTACATACATACATATGTATGCAGAGATTCTATTAAATGTAAAGTCCAGTACAAATGTTACCTATGTTTTCTGTTATCGTTATCCACGTATTCAATACAAATTGAGTGCCTACTGCATTAATTGCTTTCCTTTTTTAACTCGCGAGAAAAGGTTGGTGTGAGAGAACAGTAAACAAACCAGCTGTACGTGCAACAGCCTCAGCCCTGTGGCTGTCAGAGAGGAGGCGAGGTGGGTGGGGCTATGGAAGGAGCCAGGCTGGCAGTGTGGGCTTGACCTCATAGGCACTCAGTAGGGGCCGTGGCCCCTTAAGCACAAGGACAAAAGTGGGGGCTTGGAAGTCAGTCTGGCATTGGCATCAGGGAGTCCTCAAGCATGGGATCTAGTTGGGAGGCAGGCCATGATCACGGTCATTACCTAAACCCCGAGCTGCTCTTGAGCACTGGCCGCACAGCATGGGGAACTCCTTATCTCATGGAAGCCTCCCAGCATCCTGAGAGATTTATATGTCCCCGTTCTCCAGTAATGACACCGAGGCTTGGAGCTGTGGGGTTCCAGAGGTGCTATGATGTGACAGCAGGCCTGAAGGGCAGGGGGCACCCAGCAGGGCTCCACGGCAAGGGTCCTAGCAGACCAGGGAGACAGTGCCTGCCTGAGGCCGTGCAGCTCAAGGGCCTGGAAAGTGAGAGAACAATGGGGTGTGTCCCCAAGCTCTGGGCCTCGGGGGTCCCTCCCGGAGGACAGACGAGGCCAGTTGCGTTCCCTAGCAGGAGGCAGCCACCTCCCAGAGTGTACAATGGCTTCTATGGTTGAGTCAGGGCATCCGAGGGGCCCCCATGTCCAGTGAGGTTGTGATTCAGCAAGAAAGCAAGTCACCTCCTTTCTGGGTGATAGGTAGCAAGGCCATGGGCAGCTCGGAAGTTCTCCTTGAAGACTGTGTACACCCACTCCTTCCCTCCTTTCTCACAACAGATTTCTTTATTTTTTTATTTTTTTTTATTTTTACAAATAGTTTATTGTCAAATTAGTTTCCACATAACACTCAGTGCTCATCCCCACNTCACAACAGATTTCTTACCAGAGACTTCTTATACCATGATGATGAAGGCCAGGTGTGGTGAGAAGACACCCCTGTGCCTGCGGAGACAGTTCTCTCCTAGCTCGCTCTCTCTCGCTCTCACTCTCTGGCAACATGCCAGCCCTTTACTCACTGGGCCTGGGGAACCAAACATGATATAAAACAAAATAAAATGACACAGCTTCATCATCTGCCAGAGAAAGATGATTAAACAGGTCTACGTTGTGTCCTGATGGGCCATCTCTGAGCTGTGTGTCCAATATTGCTTTCCTTCCGGATCAGGATGCCAGTATGAACTGTCTGTGGGTTAATTGGTTTCTTGGAAAGTTTATTCATTTCTTCCTCTCCCCCTCTGAAGGCCTAGACCATTGCACAGAGTCATTGCACAGCTTCTGTTCTATGTGCCCAGAACCTAACATGCATCAAGCAGACATCCCGTCACAGCCAGTGAGCTGTGAGGTGGGATGCCGTCCCCTCCTCTGGCCTCTTGTTACCAACACTGTCAGCGGGGGGCCTCTGACAGGCCAGGCGTGGCCGATCAGCCCTCAGGGGGCCTGCTCCATGGCTTCCCCTGGGCTCCTGGGAGAGGCTGACAGAATGACAGTGAGCTTGTCCTCCCCTTTCCTACTCCTATCCGTATCCCATAGTGTGTTAGGGCTTGACAAGACACCACACCCAGGAAGCCACCCTGGATTGCCTGCAAAATCATTTTGATCACAAAGTCGGTGCAAACCCTCTTCCTCTGTCACTACACTCACCACGGGCTCCTGATGCCTAAAGATTAAGGCCCAGGGCTAGTGCAGAACATGCCTTTTGCTCTCTGAGATCAGAGATGCTTATGTATGCATCTCGTTTCTTTTTTCTTTTTTTTTTTTTTGGTATGTTTGTTTGACTATTAGGATTATTCTTTTTAATTGTTTTTGAGCCATTTGGCAGGTGTGTTTTTCTGGCCCCCAACTGTATCACCAGTTCCTTTGAGGCAACAACCACACCCACCCGTCTGCAGCTTCCAATACCTCATAATATTCTCAGCCCACAGTGGAGTGGCAGGTGCTCATAGGAAACTGGACGATACCATGTGGAGACCAGACCACGGCTCCAGGGCAGGCTGCTGGGGACAAATGCGAGCTAGTGAGATCATTTCACCCCTGCATTGCCTCCCTTTGCACATCTGTAAAATGGAGATCATAAGGCCAGTCTCACCAGGTCCTTGAGAGGATTAAGTACGTGGTAGAGGGACTGATGTGCAGTAAACACTTAACACATGCGCACAGAGGTCTGAAATCCTATGAGCACACAGCACCATGCCCCCCTACTCTGGGCCTCTTGCTTCCTTTCTGGACACCCCAATGTCTGGCTCAGCCAGTGAGAGACGAGGCTGGACAGGACACACAGCAAGCCAAGCAGGGTGCTCACCATGGCCTGTATCTTTTTTACTCCTTCCCAGCACTGAGAGGGAACCTCACTCCCAGACCTGGAATAAGGCCTGGAGAGATCTCCGACCTCTGACTTGTTCCCTGGACTCCCAGAGAAGCCTGGAAAGCCCCCACCCAATGGCTGGCGTTTACATTTCCATTCTTCCCTCCTCTCCTCCACTCCTAAAACCGATGTGTTGTTCTCCCCAAAGCCCACCCCTGCCAGGGCCCCTGAAAGCTTCATTAATTGATAAGAAAAGAACCATGACTCAGCAACGGGGGCCCTGGAACCTGATTGAAATCCCCGACAGATATTTATTGCAAAAACATCTCTCTTTATATAACAATTTAATCAGGCCAAGGTGTGATAAGCAGGGAGGCACCCATTAAGCCAGGCTGCTAATGCGGCCAAATCGGTTCCTGCTGATGGCTGTGGCAGAGGCATGGCTGGTCGTTAGAAATTAAAGCGGAACCGAAATCCATTTGCTGCCTGGTGGCATGGAGCACTGTTGTTACAGCTTAACACAAGCCATCTCCTGTGCGCTATGAGGCCGACACATGGGAAGCAGCCTCCTGCCCCGGCGCCAGCTGTAATTCAGAGAGAGCGTCACTTTCATGTGCTCTCTCCATGGCCATGGACAATTGACCTTAGAGACACTTGATTTTCCTGGAGCCACAGGTTGGAGGTGGCAGGAAGAAGTGGAGAGGGAGCGGGCAAGGAAGACAGAGACAAGCCTCTTCCGGGGATGAAAGAAAAGACTGTGCCTTTGAAAAGAAGGCAAGCTTTTCCCACCCCCTGTGCTTGGAATAACTTTCCACTCAATACTGCACAGTGGTCTCCTCTCTTCCATCAAAGCCACCTTAATACTCCTCCTCTGTGTGTTTTTTATGGCATTGTTATCATAATGGCAAGGCGACGCCAGCACAAGGAGAGGGACATGGCTCTGTCGGACCTCGGGAGCAGATGCGGTAGTTCAGGACTCGGTAGTGTGTATGTAACAGGCGGGAGGTCCAGCTGGTCCAGCTTGGGGGTGGGGGTGGGGGGTTAGCACCTTGCTCTGTCTTCATGGATTCCTGTGCCTGGGATAAATGCAGGTGCTCTGGACTCAGGCTCCACTGTGTCCTGAGCACATTCCCTCCCTTGAAAAAAAACTCCAGGGAGTGGCTTATTTCTGTCTTTGCATCGTTAGCCATTGGCCTAGTGTCGAGCGCCTAGCTGGTGCCCTCCAAAGGTTAATTTTGTGACTCGATGGGTGAACAAATGAACCAAACAGAACTTTCAGGGTTCGTTATTTCCTCTCTCTAAGATTCCTCTCTTCTAAGCATCACTCTTGGGTCCTCCCAAACACTCAGAGCCTCTAATACACTTAAAATCCAATTTGACTGAATTTGCCCGTTTCTCCCCCTCAACACAATCAGATTTACATGTAACTTTTTAGAGCAGTCCTATTGCATAAAGGAGGGATAGGCTTTTGCACTTACGTTCTTGATGGAATCTCAACATTTAGAAGCACAGACACTGTGTCGCCCATCTGCATGACCAGGTTCTGCAGGAGAGAGAGGGAGTGCACCATTCTAGGATTCTCTCTAGTCCGAAGTGCAGGGGTGCTAACAGAAGGGCAGACTTTTCCAGGAACGACCCAATGACTGACTTTACCCCTGAGCTTCCTGAGCTTTGGCATGGGGCCAAGAAGCCTCTAGGAACAAAAGCGAAAATAGAAAGCGAAGGCTGTCAGCCCCTCTCTTCCTGCTGGAGAATCAAACGTCCATCCTGCGAGTCTCTTAGGATAGGATCCGCTCATTAAACCAGACGCAACTCTATCATTTGCAAACAAGTCATTAGTCTAAGCGGGTCTGAATGTCATCCCCATCCAAGGATTCATCAGACAATTAATTACAGCACGAAGCTGGAAGAAAAAAAATCCAGCTCATGAGAGCAATAACATTCTCATTCGTGATAGTCACCTTTCCTCTACATTTCTGAAATGCAGAATTGGGGGGGGGGAATTCAGAATNNCAGCAGATGCCAATCCAGAGGCGTGTTGGGGGAGATTTTGCATTGGGGTGGGTTTGGCTTTTCCCACCTGACTGCCTGTCTGCTGTGAGCTGCTCCAAAAGATTCATGGTGCTGAGACTTGAGTGATGACCTTGGCCCCCAGTGATCTGAGAGCTGCATGTTGGAGAAAAACAGACAGCAAGCACTGCAGCACCAAGAAGAGGCTGGCCCCTCCGTACCAGACGCGGGTGAGCTGGGGCAGCCTGGGACACTTCCAGCCAGAGGATCAAGGGACTCAGGAGGAGACAGCTTTGCTCCCCACCACACAAGAGCCAGAGAGATGGCCGCTAGAGCCATCAAACCCCCAAGGTCATCTGAGACTTCCTTCCTGGAAGAGCTTGCCCCACACCGAAAGACTCAGCCTGTTGGTTCTCTCTGAAAGGACCATAGCAGGAGGCCCCTGGGTGGGGGCGGCTCACAACTGGGAGCACAGAATTATTCTCAGACAATGCCTGATCAACTTACATGATGCATTTATGACAGGTTTCACACACACCCTCAGCGAATTATTATACTTCCTATCATACTTTACATCACATCTTAAGCAAGGTAGCATAGGCCAAAATATGTTTGATTGTGTTTTCCTCTGGGCTTTTTTTTTTTTTTAATGTTTTATTTATTTCTAGGAGAGAGAGAGAGAGAGACAGCGTGAGCAGGGGAGGGTCAGAGAGAGAGGGAGTCACAGACTGAAACAGGCTCCAGGCTCCAAGCTGGCAGTCATCACGGAGCCCGACGCGGGGCTCGAAGCCACGAACCGCGAGATCATGACCTAAGCGAAAGTCGGACGCTTAACCGACTGAGCCACCCAGGCGCCCCATTTTTCTCTGGGCTTTTAAGCAGAGGTGTGCTGTAGGAATTTCTAAGCTGCTGACATGTCATTTATCAAAGGCAGGTGAAGTCTGGGCATGCTGGAGAAATATTCTTCTACTTGGTCGGTTTTTTGGCGGAGACCCCCCCACCCCCCACCTTGTAGAGACTCTAGAAGATGTCACCTCCTAGTTTACCGGGTCAGCCTTCACCAGCCTAGTACTGGAGAGTGAGGCCAAGATGGTTTAGACATAGTATTAACAGGGTATTGCTGGCAAAGAGACATGGCGGTGGGGGGACGGGGTGGAGAACAATGGGTGTTAGTCTGCATCCTCCAAGATTAAGGAAATGTCCGTGTGAAAGAAAGCGGTGATGGGGGTGAGTTGGAAAGACAGGGATCGCTGCCAGATGGCAATGCAAATCTGACCCCAGTGAGGGAGGAGGAGGATGGTGGGGAGGGGGTGGACCGCCAAGTAGTCTGGATGGTTAGACAAAGCCACCGGGGGGTCCTTGAGCCAAAGCCAGCCCAAAAGAGGAGTCACCTGTCCCCCAGGAACAGGTCTGCCTCACTGTCTCTGCTGGGCTCGGCCACTGGGTGGAGGCAGCCCAGAGGGGAACATGCCTGAATGCAAAGATGGTTGTAGATTTCAGAGTGCAATGGCTGGGACCCTGTCAGCCGTGCTCCCTGTGGCAGGAGCCTGAGAGGCATGACCTCAGGGCCTCTGCGAGGCTGGAAGTGTGCTGGAAGGAGGGGAGACAGGACCCTCGGTAGCCCCCTTTCAGGGGTAGGAAGTCCTCAACCCAGGGCACTACTGGCCCTCTGTCCCCTCTTCCTCCCAAATGCCTTTCCAGTATACAGCCTTCGGAGCCCATGCTAGCGTTTACTTGACCTTAGTATGGTTTGCTCCATTCAGTGCAAGTGCCCTTGGGAGGGGTAGCAGATTAAGCCTTTTTTTATTTTTTTAATGCTTATTTTTGAGAAAGAGAGAAAGGCAGAACGTGAGCAGGGGAGGGGCAGAGAGAGGGAGACACAGAATCCAAAGCAGGCTCCAGGCTCTGAGCTGGCAGCACAGAGTCCAACATGTGGCTTAAACTCAAACCATGAGATTGTGACCTGAGTCTAAGTTAGACGCTTAATGATCAAGCCACCCAGAGTGGCTCCTCCTCAAGATTAGTTTCTCCTCATGATTAAATAATCATCTAGATCACTTCCTGATCCCATGGAAGAAGAGAACATAGAAATCTGAGCACGAGAACCAGAAGGGAGAGGTGGAGGCACAATGTTCAGATTTGCATACCCCCACTCTGGCAGGCCTCCTGGAGGAGGAAGGAGAGATAACAGAATGGCTGGCTGTTCCCTCCCTTTTCTGAGAGCCCACAGTCCCTCGGCCCCCACTGCCGGTCAGCTCTACAAGAGAAGGGAGATTCAGATAGCAGATGAATCAGCGAAGTTCGCCTCAGAGGCTCTGAGCCCCAAAGAAGCAAGGCAGCAGAGACTGAGCATCTATTCTACACCACGTTCTCCATATGCGTTTATTCATTTGACATTCAGAGCTAGCCTGTATGGTGCTATTATTATCTGTTTTCTAATGGGGCACCGAAACTGAAAAGTATGTTCCAGCTCACACGTGGCAAAACCAGGGTGCAAATGCAGTTTGGTGCAAATGCTGCATTAAACAGGCAGAGCTCTGGAGAAATCCAGGCCTGCTCTGCAGGACGGTCAGGGCGCTTGGCGGGTGGAGCTGGAGAGCTCGTGGGGAGAAGGTAGAAGGTGAGTGAGGAGCGTTTGGGAGTGGGAAGCTGCTGCCTGGGAGCCTCGTCTCCTATGGAGAGAGGCCAGCAGGTGGGATGTGGCTGTCAGCCTCTTTCACAGTGTGTTACCTCCAAGCAAAGCTGATGCCTGCTGGCTTGGAAGGAGAGTCCTAACAAACCCCTTGGATCATTGTCACACTTTAGGACCTAAATACCTTTAGTGGCTTCCCAGTGCTCTTAGCATGAAATTAACATTTTTAGCCTGGCCAACATGTTCCCAAGCCTGGTCTCTTCTCACTGCTCTAGCATCCCCTCTCAGGATCCTCTGCCTCCCTCCCCGTGCTCCACTCACATGGTCTTCTTGGCTTCCCCATGCACCATTCCAGCACATGCTGTTTCCTCACTAGACTGTAAGCTGCATACAGAGGCTGAATAGCAATTGTTCTGGGGTGCCTAACAAACGCTGTGCCCCTAATAGGTGCCCACTACCTACTCCCTGAATAAGTGGAAAGTGAGATGTGGTGAGAGATGCAGCCGGCGCCTCCAGGGAGAGTCAGACACTCCTCTCTCGACTTTCACCTCTGGCAGCGAACTCAATATAAAAGGCTGGGTACATCACATAACACCTGCCTACGTAAATGGCTGAACTCGCAGGAAAGTAAGAATTCTTCAGAGGCCAAAGCAATGGGAAAGTCAACATCCTAGGAGGTAAGCAAGAGCCTAAGCCAGAATATCTGCCACTCCATGGGGACTTGAAGCTTCTGTCTTGGGGGCTGCTGAGGATTCAGGAATCAGGGGATATAGCCCAGGGCTCACCCAAATGAGCGAGCTAAAGGAAGACCGCATGAAAGTGAGACCACAAAGGGCTGGATCCTCAGTGAGAGAATGAGCGAAAGACCATTCTGTGGTCTTCCTCCTCCAAACCCATAACTCCAGTCTGATTATGAGAAAAGCATCAGGCAAATCCCAGTCGAGGAACAGCCTACAAAATACCTGACTGGCATTCTTCAAAATGGCTAAGGTCATCCAAAAGAAAGGTCTAAGAAACTGTCATAGCCAAGACAAACCTAAGGACACAGGGTGACTAAACATAATACAATATTCTGGATGGGAACCTGGGACAGAAAAGGGAAATTAGGTAAAAACTAAAGAGATATGAATAAAGTATGGACTTTAGTTGATAATCTATCAATATTGAATCATCAATTTTGACAAATACATGAAAACTGTATTATTTTTGAAACTTTTTTGTAAACATAAAACTATTCTAAAATTCAAAAATATTTTAAAAATAAAATAAACCCAGTATGCAGAAGGGAAGAGCACAAAACTTGTAACTCTTCCCTTGATTTTGGGAGGAGAGAGAGAAGGACTGTCCCCTGAGATTCATAACCATTTATTTAAATGTGCAGTTCAATACCATGCTGTTTTGATGATTACAGCTTTGTAGTAGAGGCTAAAGTCTGAGATTGTGATGCTTCCAGCTTTAGTTTTCTTTTTCAGCATTACTTTCGCTATTCAGGGTCTTTTGTGGTTCCATGCAAATTTTAGGATTGTTGGTTCTAGCTTTGAGAAGAATGCCGGTGCAATTTTGATTGGGATTGCATTGAATGTATAGATTGCTTTGGGTAGTATTGACATTTTAACGATATTTATTCTTCCAATACGTGAGCATGGAATATTCTTCCATTTCTTTGTATCTTCTTCAATATCCTTCATAAGTTTTCTATAGTTTTCAGTGTACAGATCTTTTATATCTTCTGTTAGGTTTATTCCTAGGTATTTTATAGTTCTTGGTTCAATTGTAAATGGGATCAATTTCCACAAAGCTGTAATCATCAAGAGAGTATGATATTGGCACACAGAAACACCACACAGACCAATGGAATAGAGAATCCAGAATGGGACCCACAAATGTATGGCCAACTAATCTTTGACAAAGCAGGAAAAAGTATCCAATGGAAAAAACTTTCTTTAGCAAATGGTGCTGGTACAACTGGGCAGCAACGTGCAAAATGACACTAGACCACTTTCTCACACCATATACAAAAATAAACTCAAAACGGATGAAAGACCTAAATGTGAGACAGAAAATCATCAAAACCTTAGGGGAGAAAACAGGCAACAACCTCCTTGACTTCAGCTGCAACAATTTCTTGCTTGACATGTCTCCAAAGGCAAGGGAGACATTTTGCAATTAAAAGCAAAAATGAACTGTTGGGACCTCATCAAGATGGAAAGCTTCTGCACTGCAAAGGAAACAATCAACAAAACTAAAAGGCAACCCACGGGATGGAAAAAGATATTTGCAAATGACATACCGGACAAAGGGTTGGTATCCAAAATCTATAAAGAACTTACCAAACTCAACACCCAAAAAACAAATAATCCAGTGAAGAAATGGGCAAAGTACATGAATAGACACTTTTCCAAAGAAGACATCCAGATGGCCAGCAGACACATGAAAAGATGCTCAACATCACTCATCATCAGGGAAATACAAATCAAAACCACGCTGAGATACCACCTCACATCAGTCAGAGTGGCTAAAATTAACAACTCAGGAAACAGCAGATGCTGGTGAGGATGTGAAGAAATGAGAACCCTCTTGCACTGTTGGTGGGAATGCAAACTGGTGCCGCTGCTCTGGAAAACAGTGTGGAGGTTCCTCAAAAAATTAAAAATAGAACTCCCTTATGACCCAGCAGTAGCACTACTGGGAATTTATCCAAGGGATACAGGAGTGCTGATGCATAGGGGCACATGGACCCCAATGTTTATAGCAACACTTTCAACAAAAGCCAAATTATAGAAAGAGCCTAAGTGTCCATCAACTGATGAATAGATAAAGAAGATGTGGTTTATATATACAATGGAATACTACTTGGCAGTGAGAAAGAATGAAATCTTGCCATTTGCAGCAACGTGGATGGAACTGGAGGGTATTATGCTGAGTGAAATAAGTCAGTCAAAGAAAGACAGATACCATATGCTTTCACTCATATGTGGAACTCAAAAAACTTAACAGAAGACCATGGAAGAAGGGAAGAAGAAAAAAATAGTTACAGAGAGAGAGGGAGGCAAACCATAAGAGACAGTTAAATATAGAGAACAAACTGAGGGTTGATTGGGGGGGACGGGAGAGGAGAAAATGGGTGACGGGCATTGAGGAGGGCACTTGTGATAAGCATTGGGTGTTGTATGTAAGTGATGAATCATGGCAATCTACCCCTAAAACCAAGAGCACACTGTACACACTGTATGTTAGCCAATTTGACAATAAATTATATTAAAATAAATAAATATAAATTTATATTTGTTATTTGTTATTATTAATNTATAGCTCCCCAGTGCCTGGTAGATAACAACAAACATTTTCTCTGGAAGAATACAAGTTCACATGAAGCCTCAGAATGTCTCCAGATGGGAAACATGAAGTTATCATCAAAAATTATAAAACACATAAGGAAGCAAAGCTCTATGAGCAAAATCCAACAGAAATAATAATGGAATCAGAACTCCAAATACTTCAGACATTAGCATTATTGGACATGGAATATAAAATAAGTGTGTTTAATGTGTTACATATGTTTGATATATGAAAATATTTAAGATTTAATATATTAGAATATCTAATGTTCTATATTTAGAATATAAAAAATGAGCAAAAAATAAAAGACTATAACAAATGACCAAGCATGTTTGAAAAGAGAACAAATAGAACTTCAATTAAAAATATAATTTAAGTTAAAATCTCAATGGACAACTAAATAATAGATTCACCACAGACGAAGGAGGAATTGGTGAACTGAAAGATATGGGTATGGCTAAAGCTATGGATTGATTTCAAACATTGTTCAAGATAGATTTAGAATGTAGTTGGGGCGCCTTGGTGGCTTAGTCGGTTAAGCGTCCGACTTTTGCTTAGATCATGATCTCGCGGTTCGTGGGTTCGAGCCCTGCGTCGGGCTCTGTGCTGACTGCCAGCTCAGAGCCTGGAGCCTGTTTCAGTCTGTGACTCCCTCTCTCTCTGACCCTCCCCTGCTCACGCTGTCTCTCTCTCTCACTCCCAGAAATAAATAAAACATTAAAAAAAAAAAAAAAGAATGTAGTCTTGAGAAACCAAGAGATAAACAGTAAGAAATAAAGGTTGAACATGAAGGTCAGGGTAAGGGACTGTAAATTTACCTAATTGACGGAATAAAACAACAAGGAAGAGGCAAGGGTGAAAGAGTTAATGGCTATGGGTTTTTCCAGAATTGTTAAAGGACACCAAACCTCAGTTCCAGGAGTTGTAACAAATGCCAGGCAGACTGTATAAAATGAAATCTTCACTTATGCAAAGCAACGTGAATCTGCAAATCACCAAAGGCGGAGAGAGACAGAGAGAGAGAGCACCAAATCAGAAATAGGCGAAACCAATCTGTGAAGACAGATAGGCTAACAGCACTTACCTTTGGAGATGTGGGTAATGATCAAGGAAGCCTTCTAGAATGCTTATAAGGTTTTATTTTCACTCTAAACCTCCGAGTGATAATTACATGAGTGTATCACTTTGTAAAAATTCAGCAGGCTGCACATTTATGATTCATGCACATTAAAGTAAAAACTACACTATCTTTTAATTTTTAAAACTCACTTTTAAAGGAATGGTACTTAGACTGGGGGCTGGCTTTTCAGCAGCAACAGCAACTGCCAGAAAATAGCTGAATAATACTGTCAATGTCCTGAGAGAATAACTTGAATTCCATACCCAGTGAAACCATCTTTTGAAAATGAAGTTGAAATAGCCACATTTTCAGATAAATGACCCTCACTAACAGAAGTTCTAAAGAATGTACATTAGACAGGACGAAAATGATCCCAAATGGAATGTCTGAGATGAAGAAAGAACGATGAAATACTCTTTTGGAAATATGTGGATAAATCCAAATAAACATGGACTGAATAAAGCAAGAGCAGTAACAGTGTCCACACTGTGAGGCTACAGACAGCTATAGCTCAAAATACTAGACAAAAGGGACGCCTGGGTGGCTCAGTCGGTTGAGCGTCCGACTTCAGCTCAGGTCATGATCTCGCGGTTCGTGGGTTCGGGCCCCTCATCGGGCTCTGTGCTGACAGCTAGCTCAGAGCCTGGAGCCTGTTTCAGATTCTGTGCCTCCCTCTCTCTCTGATCCTCCGCTGCTCATGCTGTCTCTATCTCTCTCTCAAAAACAAATAAAATATTTTAAAAAATACTAGACAAAAATAGTGTATTCTCTGGAAAATGAGAGATGAAAGGTAAAGCATTCTAAGGACCTTCCATGTGGGGGGAGGAAGATAAAGATATGGATTGATTTTAAATATTGTTAAATCTGCAGTGTTAAAATATCTACGGAAAGCCCTAAAGGAATAAATATATAAAACATATATTTGAAACTACTAAAGGAAAAATGGAGGAATAATATACAAAAAGTACTTTCAGCAAGAAAAGCGCAAAGGAAAGATAGCAAGAAAAGAGAAAAAAATGAGAAACAGAAAAAGTGGAACCAAATAGAAAGTACAAAGTAAAATGGTAGAAATCTAAACATAACAGCAATCACAATAAATATAAATTGATAAACTCCCCAGTTAAAAGAAAAAGATTTCCAGAACTAGACTTTTAAAATCCAAGTAAACTGTGTTTACAACGACACAAATATTAAGAATAAAAACATGAGGGGCGCCTGGGTGGCTTAGTCGGTTGAGCGTCCAACTTTCGCTTAGGTCATGATCTCGCGGTTCGTGGGTTCAAGCCCCGCGTCGGGCTCTGTGCTGACTGCCAGCTCAGAGCCTGGAGGCTGTTTCAGTCTGTGACTCCCTCTCTATGACCCTCCCCTGCTCACGCTGTCTCTCTCTCTCTCCTAGAAATAAATTAAAAACATTAAAAAAAAAAAAAGAATAGAGTAGCAGGGAAAATACATCGTGCTTTAATCAACCCCAAAAATGGCAAGTAAGATGAAAAAATATGAAAAACAGAAAAAGACAAAGCCCAAAATAAAATGGTGGAAATAAATCTAAATACATGGACAATCACAATAAATATAAAGCTTGATGAAATTGCTAGAAGATATTGACAAATTCATCATGAAATGTGAAATTTCAACATACTTCCCTAGGGATATATCCAGCAAACAAGATGATTAGTAAGGCTGGAATAGCACAATTAAAAGATTGACCTAATGAACGCATACAGAATATTGCATCCACTAAGAGGAATACACTCTTTTCAAGCACCTGTGTACTATTCACAAAAGACTGATTAGCTTCTGGGCCATAAAGAAAGCCTCAAGAAATGTTAGGGGTTTTTTAAAGTTTATTTATTTATTTTGAGAGACAGAGACAGTGCAAGTGAGGGATGGGCAGAGAGAGCAAGGAGAGAGAGAATCCCAAGTAGGCTCTATGCTGTGAGCACAGAGTCTAATACAGGACTCAAACCCATGAAACCATGAGATCATGGACCTGAGCCAAAACCAAGAGCCAGATGCTCAACTGACTGAACCACCCAGGTGCCCCTCAAGAAATACTAGATTTGTAAAAACATATCATCTGACAGTTATGCAATTGAGTTAGAAATTAGTAACAAAAAGAGAACCAGTTAAAGACTACACATTTGGAAAATGAAAACACATTTCTAAACAATTAAAAATAAAAATCATAACAAAAATAAAAATTTAGAAGAGATTGATAACAATAATGCTACATATCAAAACGTGTAGGGTGCAGCTAATGTAGTAACCAGAGTAGAGTTTATAGTTTTAAAACATGTTAGAGAAGAAAAATATGCAGAAAATAAATTATGCCACTAACTTAAGATATGAGAAAAGAACATTAGAACACACACACACACACACACACAGTAGAAGGAAAATCATGACTCCAAATATTTTCCCAAAATAGGGAATTGGCATCTGATGAATCATCTCAAAGTCACTGATTTCCTCCCTGAGAGCTTTTCTTGAGAGTTCACTACTCCACACCAATGCAGTATGAACTTGAGTGACCTTCTGCAGTATTCCAAGTGGACTCAGAGCTATTGACTCTGCAGTGGGCAGACATAAGTGCCTCGATGGGAGGGTGCCTGGTGCACCCTCAGATCTCTCTGAGCCTGGTTGGGGTGAAGCAGTTAAAGATGTGGCAGCTGATTGCTGCATCTTTTTCTGTGGTTGCACATGCCTGGCTAATCCTCTGGGGTCCAGAAGTATTTAAGACACCCTCTCGCACTTGTGCCAAAGCAAAGAAAAAAAAAAACAGCATTTCCTGAGTCTCTTCACTCTTGGTGGATTTTGTTGTTGGTTTTTGTTATGGTGGTTGTTTTGGCTTAAAAACAAAAACCAAAAAACCCATACCAGGAAAAGCAAGGAAAATGAGAAAGAAGTCACCACCCAAAATGGGTGTGAGTATAAACATTAAACAGAGAACCTCTTTGGAAGCCCAAGGTCAGTAATGACCCATTTGAACTCTCTGAGGAGACCATTTGTCAAGGAGAGGGAAGTAATTCCCCCACAATGGAAAGAAAATAGAAATCCAGGCACACCTGGGTGGCTCAATCAGTTAAGCGTCAGACTTCAGCTTGGGTCATGATCTCACAGTTCGTGGGTTCAAGCACCGCGTTGGGCTCTGTGCTGACAGCTAGCTCAGAGCCTGGCGCCTGTTTCAGATTCTGTATCTCCCTCTCTCTCCAATCGTCCCCTGTTCATGCTCCTCTCTCTGTCTCTCTGTCTCTCTNTGTTCCCATGTCACAACTTCTGTAACTCCCCCGTCTCAAACCCCATAAAAACCCTACTCTGCCCTTGTTCGAGGCTCTCAGCACGGACCCATATGCTGGTGAAGTCTGGGAGCCCGAGCTTAAGCCCGTAATAAAGCCCTTTGCCTTTGCATGCGTGACTCGGTCTCCCTGGTGGTCTCTGGTCGGTGAGGATACTGCGATCTGGGTATAACAATATTGACTGGAAAGAAGAGAATTGTTCTCCCCAGGGGCAGGCCCAGCAGGTGGCCTCCTGGGCAGAAATGGCAATATGGCCCCCCCTCCATCTCCAGGGAATCACTCCCACCCCCCACTTTGCCCTCATCCCAGTTACAAGTCCCTGCAGAATTCATTAAAGTATTTTAAAACCAGTGGAGAAAACTTAGTCCATATGTTTGGACAAGCCACGCACGTACAACCAAGAAATAAATAAATTAAATTGGGGAGGAGGAAAGAACAAAACAACAAAATTAACTAAGCTTTGAGTGAGTGTCTAATAAACTTGACATTTTTAACAGGCACGTTGAAATTTCCCCCATGTGCTGGTGACAATGATAATAATTGAATGCATAACAGATAAAAATCTATTAAAAATAGTGACAGCAACGAAAGCTGTTGAGGGTTTTAAAATTCAGATTTCTGCTTTTAAATTCAAGGTCTGTGGCCTCTCCTCACTTAGCTTAGCTGGTGAGGCTATGGAGGGAGCTCTGGCCCTTTGATGGAAGAGCCCACCAAATACCCCTGCCAGGGCCTGGGGCCACAGGGCCCGCAAGTGTCAAGATTCCTTATGGCAGGCCCTTTTAATTTTAGGGTGCCCTTGCTGTAGGAAAATCCCTCTGTTCATGAGGCCCAGAAGCAGTCACACAGAGCTTTCTGGTTGTGGCCCAGTGGACACACTCCCTTCTCCTGCCCCTCACCCCACTCTAAGACTTGAAGGGTATAGAAAGTCCTGTGTGTCAGAAGAGGTAAAATTCACATAACGCAAAATTCACCATTTTAAAGTGGACGTTTCAGTGGCATTCAGTACACTCACAATGTTGTGCAACCACTTGCTGTATCAGGTTCCAAAAAGCCTTTTATCACCCTTAAAGAAAACCCTGTACCCATTAAATAGTCACTCTCCATTCCCCCCTCTCTTTAGCCCCTGGCAACCACCAATCTGATCTACCCCTGTGGATGTACCTATTCCGGATATTTCACATAAGTGGAATCATACACTATATGATCTTTTGTGTCTGGCTTATTTCACTTAGTATAATGTCTTCATTCCTATTGTAGCATGTATCACTTCTTCACTCCTTTTTATTTCATAATATGGATATACCACATTTTGCTTATCCATTCATCCTTTTATGGGTAGAAGTTCCTTTTGAGAGGTGCCCTGGGCTCATATTGAATAAGTGGCCAGTAGATTAGGAATGTAATTCAGTGCCAATTATAAAGGAACAGCCATCCAATCAGAAATCCTGGTTCAGGGTACATTAGATCTCTAGCTCTTTAGGTTGAGGAAAGGATTATTGGATGGATGGGTGAGTGATTGGGTGGACAGGTGGATGATGGATAAGTAGGTGGATGGATGGATGGATGAGTGGGTGGATGGATGGTTGGATGGATAGATGTATGAGTGGATGGATGGATGAATTTATTAAATGTATCTGAACTTCGAGTTCAGAAACCCAGACTCCAGTTACCTCTTTGCCATAGGAAAGTTCTATGAAATACAAATCACTTTATTCTGTGGGCCTTCATTTCTTCACATGAAAAACACCAGATAGTTTCTTATGATCCCAGGAGATTCCCCTCCTCAACAGTCTCCCAGGATAGAGTGGAATCCAGATGACTGTGCTGAGTTTCAGGTAATACCACACAGAGACAGAAAAACAGACAAGCTGATTTAGAGATGGACTCACCTGACCTAGGTGTTCTGTTATTGTTTCCCAATTTGAGCTAGGTTCGTCAAGGACTTTCTTTTTTATCTCACTGGGTACCCAATCCTCTCATATCTACTCCCTACTATACCTCAGCACTTCCTCGCTCATTCTTTTACTATATCCTTTAGCTATTCTGCCCCAGCTGTCTCTACTATCAGCTGCATTTCCCCAAATTTACGATTTTCTTCCTCTGGTAAAGTAATTGAACTCATAAGCCTACTCCTGAGCCCAAGGGCCCAACTTTCTAAAAGCCTGCATTCCCTAGCAGGCCCACCCAGGTCCCAGAGCTGCCTGCTTGTGGGACCATTTCCCCCACCCAATTACCACCAACATCATGCACTTGTGGGTTATTTTCTCAACAAACTTGTGTGCAGCAAGTTGCCATGGAAATAAGAAAAAGTGATTTGTTGGTATTGGTATCCTGAAAATAAAGTGTGAGCCAAGCTGAAAAATACCAGAGGTAGGGGAGGGGTAAGGCTATCAGGAGAAATAGAAGAGATTTTTTTCTTGTCACACAAGGTGAGGAGGAAGATTCTTGCACTGCAGGTAGGCAGGAGAAAATTCAGATGGTGCCGGAGATGGGGGTGGAGGCCACCAAGTCCTGGACGTGGCCTTGCCGGGGTTGGTGTTCATTTCCTGGTATGTGGGGAAGAATCCCTGAGGGTCTGTCCACTGCTTTCTCTCCAGTAATGAAGATTAAAAACACAATTAAGTTAGGCCCGGTAATCTGACCCATTAGTATGCATCTTCTCCAGATCAGAGGGCAGTTATGTTGGGTCCTAAGCTGGCCTCATGAATCACCATGACAGGAACAATCTGGAGATAGGAACGGCTTTTGCTTCCAAGGATTTTCTTGGCAGTGCTTCTCCTGGTGACCTACAGATGGGGTCCTTGAAGGATATTCACTGGGATGATCCCCAGAGAGGCACCCCAGGATGGGCATTGGGCCAGCACACCACCCAGGGAGTGTGATGTGCAGTCAGGTTAAAGAAGCAGCCCTGTTGCTCAAGGATCAGAGCCGCCAGGATTGGCTGGGACTGTGTCCACCAGCTCAAGTGTATGTACCATTCTGAACCTAGAGTGGCTCACCTATTAATGACAATAATCTCATTTGTCCTCTGTGGTTGAAGAACTATGTAATGAATATTTTTTTTATCGAATAAATGTGGCTTTTTTCTTCACAGTTCATTCCAAATCCTGAAATCTCTTCCCAGAGAAATGACTCCTCTAAGGTAGCCAGATGTCTCCCAATCACCAAGTTGGGAGCTGAAGGTAGGGACAAGACAGAACACTGAGTCTATCGGGAGAGGCAGAAGAGAGAGCACTGGGGATGTGGAGTGTGCAGCATGGATGGGGTGGGAGGAAAGTGTCTTCCCACCCTTTCACCACCAATATGCTTACCTGTCACTTCCTAGAGAATCAGTACATGATCTTCGACAAGTCATTTGTCCCTCTGAGTGACTTCATGTCAGTGTGATCCTCCCTGTCCCAGAAGCTTTTTTCTCATCATGGTTGTGACAGGCTTGGCTTTCTGTTAGAGGACCTTCGGGCTTTGTGGAAAAGGAGATATGGAGTAAGCGGCCCTTCCTAGAGCCCCATAAGTCATGCCAAGAGGGCAGCTTCTGGATGCACCTGTGGCCACAGCGAGCCAGATGCGTGGGCTCTGGTAGGCAGCATTAACAAGTAGAATCAAGGAATGAGCACACAGCCACACTGCCTGGATATCTCTGGTGCACCAAGGGTCTCAGCCCTTCACCCGTCCTAACCTGACAACCTATCTCGGCTATAGAACTGATCCAGGCTTCCCACAAAGACAGGAGGATGTACAGACCTCTAAAAGTGCCACAGAAACTATCAGACATTAGTGCCTTGACCTCAGGGGCAGCTTGCCTGGTGGGTAAACAGAGAATCAGATTTGGACATATGAAGACCCAAGTCAATAAGATGTGTGATGTTGGGCACATCCCTTTACCCCTCTGGATGGCTTACTCATCTCTAAAATGAGAATATTAGTTTGGGGCATCTTGTGGATCTGTAACTCTAAGTAAGGGTGTTCGTCCTTAGAAATACCAATGTCTTGTACAACCTTCTCAAGTCATATAGACCAGTTACTGCCACTCTCCGATTGCCACCAGTTAATCATAGAGAGAGATGGTTCCCAGAGATAGGAAGTTCGTTCATTCATTCAGCAGTCATTGAGTGACCATCTACTACAAGCCAGGCACTATTCTAGACAAAACCAAAAGGATGAAATCCTTGCCCACATAGAGTTTACAGTCTAGTTGTGAAGACTGGAAAAAAAAACAGATAAATAAGTAAAGACGGTGAGACTGGTGTAAAAAGTGCCATGAGAAACCTAAAGCAGGATAAGGGGATAGAGATCTAGGGTGGTGACTTCTCAGGGGCAGGGGGGCACCTGGGACTTCTCAGGGAAGAGCTCTCTGCTAAGAAGGCATTTGGGCAGAGACCTGAAGGAAAGAAGGGGCAGATTTATAGAGAGAGAAACTAGGGAGGGAAGGAGGATAAAAAGGAGAGCCCAAATCATCTTGGTAGTGCTGTATCTCAGGCAAGGAGTTTTCCTGTCTTCCTTAGGAAGCAAAGCAAGTTTTATTTAGATTCAGGTCAAGACTGACCACGGGAACAGTGTTTGCAAAGTATCCTTGTAGGCCATCCTATTACCTTTTCTCCGGGCCTCCCCTAGCCTGGCTCAGGTGAGCCCTGTCATCTATTATCAGACTGCCTGACCTTGAACAAGTGACCTGGCCATTCTAAGTCACACTCTCTCATCAGTATAATAAGGAAATGAGTTCCAGAGCGCCTGGGTGGCTCGGTCGGTTAAGGGTCCAACTTCAGCTCAGGTCATAATCTTGCAGTTCCTGAGTTTGAGCCCCACGTTGGGCTCTGTGCTGACAGCTCAGAGCCTGGAGCCTGCTTCTGATTCTGTGTCTCCCTCTCTCTCTGCCCCTCCTCTGCTCATGCTCGCTTTCTCCTCTCTCTCTCTCTCTCTGTTTCTCTTTCTCTCTCTCTCTCCCTCTCCCTCTCCCTCTCTCAAATATAAATAAATATTTAAAAAAAATAAGGAAATGAATGCCTATTCCCTAAGGCTGTTGAGAGGATTAGATGAGCGAATGCATTTCGGGTTTCTGGGGTTCCTGCCCCTCTTTCTTACCCCTGGCAGGGAGGCTGTCCTGGGTCTCCAAAGTCCTCAGGGAAGGTGAATTCCTATATCCCTGGTCCCATGACTTCACTCTCCTCCTATACCCACAAATGTTCTAAGGGATGGAAGTGTCCGAAGCCCTCCCGTCCTCTGTCCAGCAGCAACCCCCTGGGGGTTAGGGCACTGGGCAGGGCTACTGCAAAGAGCCGGGCTGGGCGGATCCACCCTGAAGCTCAGGGCTGGAGGGCACTTGGACGTCAGCTCTGCTGTGACTGCCCTGCAGCTCACTCGAGCTCCATGGCTGGGGGACAGGCTTGGGAGGTGCCTACGGACTTGATGGTACAAGGAGCAGTTTAAAGTTTTATTTTACAAAACAGAATAAATTAAAAATGCATTAGGAATGAGGCCCTTACTTAACTACAGGGTGTGCTAATGGGCTTGGAGCCTGCGCTCCCTCCTCCTTTAAGCTCTTAATGACTGAGCTTTAATGTATTTTATTTCTTGAAAAACAATCCCACAAGCACTCGGTACAGTTGGAAAAACATTTCTAAAATCATTAGACCACTGCACGGTAAATATTCATCACAACCGCAGCTCCTACCTGCTTGCAGTGAGGCATTGATTTTTTTTTCCCTTGCCTTGTTTTGCTCTCTCTTGCTTTCCATTTCTCTTCTATTCCCCTCTCTCTCCACCTCCTCCTCCCAGATCCTCACCAAAAGCCAAAAGCCAAAGCAAGGCTTGGTAGGGGTCTCTCTGAAGACATCATTTTTCTAGGGGAGCCCAAGAGGTGCTGTCAGCGTTCAGTTCAGCGAGAGCCAGTACCACTGCTGCAGAGCCTCCTGGCCCTGACTTTCTGTCCAGAGGGCCCCCCAGCCCCCCGCTGTCCTGAGACCCCATTCCCACCCTGCAGCAGTGGGTCCAAAACTCCACCATCAGAGCTACATGACCACACGGCAAGCCAAGCACCTATGTGCCCAGTCAGAGATCTGCAATCCAGTTCTAGCCCTGTCGATGCCACTGTGTGACCTTGGGCACATCACCTCACTGCTCAAACTCTTAGAATCATCATCTCTAAAATGATGCCACAGGACAGACCATCCCCCAGTTGATGTTCTATGACCTCTTTCATTGAAAAGAGCCAGACGGCAAACCCCCTCGGGCCCCATACTAACTGTATAACCATGTGTGAGCTGCTGAACCTTCTGGAGGCTTATTTTAAAGATTATATGTATGTATAAAATGTGTGTCTGGAAAAGCAGGTATTGAAATCTAAACTATATAAGATGTGCAGGGCACCCAGAATGGTGCGCAGCACACGCTGGGGCTCAATGACATCAATTTCTCTTGCCTGCGTTGTCGCCATCTTGTCCTCTTGGGGGGGCATCCAGAGCTGGGTTCAGTATGCTATAGAGAGAAAGGTGGAGAGCTAAGTGTCCTGGCAGCACGGGGGGGGCGGCGCAGGAAGACACAGGCTGTCTGCTGGGCATTTGCCTGGTGTGGGCCCAGGCCCCCGCATCTGGAAGAAATGAGAGTGGCTGGGTGTCTGCTGATGAACATATTAACGAGGAAAAGAATCACAGATGAGAGCCACGGAGTCCCCACCTTCTTCAGCACACTTCTGCTGCCTCCATGTTGGAAAGCTGGCATCTCACTTGAAAACCTACAGTTTACTAAGGCTTTTTGCATTGACTGTGTTGTTTGAGCTCCAAAATCTTCTGAGGTGGGTGAGAGTTGTCTTGTTCCCAACTGACAGATGGGTAAACCCCTTGAGGTTACCCCAAGGTCACAGTGAGAATAAATGGCAGAACAAGGCCACATATCCAAACCCACTGATTCCATGTCCAAAGGTATGAACCAAACTTTTCTTTGCTCATAGCTCTCCAGGGACAATTATGACAGTGAGGCAGATTGTCACAAACATCACACCAAACAGGATGCATTCATATATATTCTGTCCGTGTGGAATAACTATCACTGCTAGAGCATCAAAATTGCTAGTAGCTTCTTGAACCCTGCCAGTTGTCATCAGTAGACAGTTATCAATACAAATTCCCAGAATTCAGCTTGAGTTCTCAGCTAGGTGAGAAATTCTACAGCAAGAGGCTGTGACCCTATTCTAAATTGTATACCTCTTTCTCTCTGTGATCTATGAACAAAGCTCTAGCATACTGTTTCTTTTTTCTTTTTTTTTTTTTAAGTTTGTAGAGAGCTTTGACATGCCAGGCACTGTGATAAGGTTTTATCACACATTATCTCAATTAATCTCTCAAAGTAACTCCATGAGGTAAGCAATATCATCCCTAATTTACAGAGGTATGAATAGAAGTGATTCTCTGGGTCACGCAGATAATGAGGCATTCACAACTGGCTTCTCCCTTGCCTTCCTCTATTACAGAAAATAGAAAGCTAGAATGTTGTCTTTCATACTTTCTCTTGCAATAAGGGTATGTGGTCCATACGATGTAAGTCAATGTTCCTGGGTGAATCTCCCAGAAGCAGTTGCTAAAGAGATATGCCCCTTACCTATTCTTCCTGCCAGAAACATGGACACAAAGTCTGGAGTTACAGAATCTATTCTGAAAACCCAAGAATAACTGCATGCTGCATGGAAGAGGGCACTTGAGGGGATGAGCACTGGGTGTTATATGGAAACAAACTTGACAATAAACTATTTCTAAAAAAACAAAAAACAAAAAAACAAAAAACTGCATGCTAAGAGCTGTATCAGGAAGACGAAAGGAACCTGAGCCCCAAAGGACATTCTTGAACAGGTTCATCACCCTTGCACTGCCTCTTTCTGAACATAGGTGAGGAGAAATTAACCCCTACTAGCCCACGACTGTTTTGTTTTCTCTTGCTTGGAGCCACACCCAATTCTAAGTGATACACAGGGGAGGTATGAAATTCTAACCTGAAACTATATGACTATTTGCCCAAGTCTTTAACTACTGCTATGACATTGGCCTTTCAACCCAGTCCTGCTGCTGTCCATTGGTGTTGGGTAGAGAGGAAGGAGAGCATCTAGGACCTCTATTCCATTCCTCCCATGCTGTCTTCCCCTTGCCACACCTGTAATCGACCCAATACTAACCAGGCTTCCAAGGATTCAGATACTCTAAGGGTCACTTAGAGTATTCCCACACCCCCTCCCCTAGGAAGTATGGGTCACTCCATACTTGACATGAATGCTACTCCTACAACTTCATACCATCTTGTCCTAGGGACAGGAGACAGGAAGGAAATTCCAAACCTCAGTTCCCTTCTTCAATTAAGCAGTGATCAGGAGATACTATCCTGATCTATCTGTAGCTAAAGATAAAGCTCTATCTCTATCTAAAGATCTATCCTGCTGACCTTTCAGAAGACTAAGTGATGACCAAACACAGGGTCATTAATCCTTTTTTTTTTTTTTTTTTTGCCTAACATAGTGACTGCTGCTATTTTCAAAACCTTGGAGAATACTTCTACTTTTCTGCCTCTCCAAGGGCCTTGACACAATACAAGGAGCCCCTGGACATTTTCCCGATGACTTCTGGCATAGCCTGCACTTTTTACTCTATTCTCAGAAAGAGGGAGGCGCCTGGGCCCTGGGTCTAGTGTGTTGGCATCCTAAAGACTTGCTCAGTCTGTGGGAGGACGTTTCCTTGCTCTGCTTCCACGTAGCCACTAGCACCATGTGGCCAGTTTCAGGGGTGGTACAGCACACCACTTTCAGGGCAGGTAGAAATGAATGAGAACCCTGGGAACAGTGTTTGACATTTGAAGGAGCTCAATATTATTGTTGCACGATGAACGGACTTGATGTGTCTATCAATCCAGTAATAATAGTACCTACAGCCTATGAGGACAAGTAAGATAATGTTTGCAAAGCCCTTAACAAAATGCCAGCACCTAATATGTGCTTTCTAATTGTTACCTATAATCCTAATTATATAAGATATGAACAAAAAGATGTTCACTACATCATTGTTTATAATATAAAAATAAAGCTAACCAAATTTTTAATGATGTTGTGATCCATACCATGGAAGGAAACATAGCCCAGAAAACATGTTGCAAAGTGTCATCGTACTGGGGTGGCACCGACTGAGCCTTTTACCCTTGAGAACAGTGCAGTTTACAGTAGAGACAGAGGGCCATTAAAAACACAATAATTGGGGCGCCTGGGTGGCTTAGTCGGTTAAGCGTCCGACTTTCGCTTAGGTCATGATCTCGCGGTTCGTGGGTTCGAGCCCTGCGTCGGGCTCTGTGCTGACTGCCAGCTCAGAGCCTGGAGCCTGTTTCAGTCTGTGACTCCCTCTCTCTCTGACCCTCCCTTGCTCACGCTGTCTCTCTCTCTCTCTCTCTCCTAGAAATAAATAAAACATTAAAAAAAATTTTAAAAAAACACAATAATTAAGTATTGAGAAAAGTCGAACTGATTCATTGCCTTTTTATCATGGAGATAGAAAATAGGGAGTATAGTGTTGATGAAGAGTTTATCCACTCTTCATCTGCCTGTGGAAGAAGAGATGGAGAAAATGCAACTTATCATCATCTTTAAGCTAAAATGAGGCTTTCCCAGAGGAGGGTTTACAAATAGTGAGGGCATAGCTGAGAAGGAGGGTCTGATAGCTAGTTCTTAAGTTCTGCTGGCTTGGGAGAATGCTGGAAGCAGAGGGAAGTGTGGCAGTGTGGCCCAGTGATGAGGGGACAAGAGCTATCTCCTGAGTGCCCTGCAGACATTTCCTATGCCCACGGGCCACAGAGTAGGGCCATAGAAGGTATATAGGAATAGTAGGTAGGCTGAAACTGGAGGCAGAAATGAGTCCTGCGGGGGATAAGCACCTCCTCAGTAAGACTTGTTGAGTCCCCTGTCTTCTATATAGACCTGATGACAAGAATCTAGAATAATGGGGCCAACCAACAAGAAGGGACAGCAACTTGCCAAGGGCAGTCACATAAGTTGGTATTCCTTTTCCCTTTTCTTCCCTGCACATCCCTATACAGGAGGGGCCAGGGCAGGGAAGACAGAGGGGATGCATAAGAAACAATAGACTATGCCCTCTGCCCCCTCTGTCCTTTCCAGTACAAACTGCAAGTCTAGCCAGTCCCTTGGGGATCAGAGACATGAAGAGAGGTTTGAATCAATCAAATATGAGATTGAAACTTTTTTAATAGGAAATACTAGGCTTAATAACCAAGACAAAACTGTTTTAATATCAGAATGTGACTGAAAGTTATGGCATCAGATTGAGCTGTTGTTGGGGGAGTCTTCTCCCCAGTGGGAGGTGGAAATTTGACATAGCACAGTAGCGACAATGATTGGAAACATAAAAACATTCCATGTGTATACCCTGATGAGTTTGAGACTTTCTAATCAAACTAGCTACATTCACGATATAACGTAAAGTGCAAAAATCAGGTCATAAAACTGTACATGTGATATGCTTCTATTTTGTAAAACATACAAAGGCTTGTAGGAGAGACACCATAATGTTACGGGTAGATGGAATGATGAGTAATTTTAACTTTCTTCTTTATGCCTTTCTTCATTTCCAAAATTTCCTCAGTGGGCATATATCACTTATGTTACTTATATAATCAAGGAAAAATATTCAAAAAATTTTGTTGTCTGAGTGTCTTTCCCTCAGTTCCCTGCTTTGGGCCCAGGATTCCCATCATTCTTGGCTTTCCTAGTGCTAGAGTCCTCTTCAAGGATAGAGAGACAAGTAATATTTAGGAGTGAAGTAGTTTCGATCTAACCAAGATTCTACTTCTGATGTTTGGTGAAACCTTTATCCCAGGGATGTGGAGTTACAGAATCCTAGGGGCTGGACTCAGAGCTCAAAGCTCCATAGTCTTGCTACTACAGTCCGAAAAAAATTTTTTTAAACATTTTTTTTTTTAATTTCTAGGAGAGAGAGAGAGACAGCGTGAGCAGGGGAGGGTCAGAGAGAGAGGGAGTCACAGACTCCGAAACAGCCTCCAGGCTCTGAGCTGGCAGTCAGCGCAGAGCCCGACGCGGGGCTCGAACCCACGAACCGCGAGATGATGACCTAAGCGAAAGTCGGACGCTTAACCGACTAAGCCACCCAGGCGCCCCTACAGTCTGAAAATTTTAAAGGAACCATATTCTCAGGTGCAACTGATTACGTGTCAAGTGCAATTGGTTTTCCTAGGAGCCAAATGGCAAATGTTTGTGGTACATCATGAGCAACTTGGTGGGATCTTACCCATATAAATAATCCACATGCTGTAATTTTTCATCCTTTGCTATAGAAGTAGGCAGGGAATAAGGTCAGAGATATAGGACTTTTCCAAGACATGGTTGTTTCCCTGCAGATGAAGGTTGAGTGAAATTGCCAACATAAAGCCACTGCCCCAACATCTGAATTGCAGGCATCCAGGGGATGCTTGGATACAGTTAAAGATCAAGGGCCATCCAACTGCACTGATTTCCATAAAGGGACAGAAGAAAAGGGTGGTCATCAGGGTTTGGGAGAAGGCAATAAAATAAGACTGTGCTTCTGCTGTATTTGTCTCCAAGTATTTATGCTGTGTTGCATCCATTTTTAATCAGCAAAGAACAATGAAGAAGGAAAACGAATAGGATGCCAGAGATAAAAATCTTCAAAAGCTCTGGCCATTGCTGGGCTGTCACCCCTCAAAAGGGCCTGGATGCTCTGTCCTAGTTTTGGAAGATTTGAGAGGTTAGAACAAGGGCAGTGGTCATAGAGGCTGAGACTTCATGGTTTACACTGGGGTGTGGGTGACCCCAGTGCTATCTGTTTGCCCCACCACAGGTGGGGGCCACAGACACAGGCAAAATCAGCCACAAACATAGAGGAAGTGCTTATGTGCTAAGAAAATTTCCATTCCCAAGGCCACCTCTTTCCTGCTTCTGAATGCCGGACACTTCCAATAGAGATCAAAGATTTTATTACAACGAAAAGAGAAGTCTTTGTGTGACAAAACCCTCTAGAGAGTAAACAGTTCCTTAGGTTTACACTAAGATGTGAATGGCTAATGAAATTTCAGATCCTCTACTGAAAGTGAGTTTCCATGGCAGGTGAAGGGTAGAGATCAGGGGGTGCCATGCATGCCTGAAGGAGAGAAGAGGGTCTAGCTGCTAAGAAAGGAAAAGGATGCAAGAAACTAAGGCAACAAAGGCAAACTAACTTCTCCCTCTGGTTTGGAATTGGTGCCATTTCCAGGAGGATGTAGAAACCCCTCCCTTACTTTTGGGAAGGGAAACCAATGTAAATTGCATCCTCTAGTGGCACCTAGTTCAGGTCTTAGTATTTGATTCCAGACTTGATCTCTAGGTAGGACGTCCACTGCAAATGGAAGATCTGTTAAGAACAAGGGGCAGGTGTTGTGTGTGTCTTGGGGGGGAGTACTTTCTATTATCCATCCATGAAGTGTCAGCTGGGGCCCAATTGACTTTTGGGGTGGCATGTTTAACCAGGGTTAATTTTTAACTAAACTCTACAGGAGATTGCGGAAGAGTCAGGAGATGCTTCAACCTACACAATAATTGCCTAACCAGCTTCTATTTGGAAATCACTTGTGCTTTCTTTGTGAGGCACTTTTCCATTATTGGCAATATCTTCTTGATATGACCTCCAAGAATTATCCATATTCTTTGACCGCAGGATTTGGCTTTGTCATATATGTGGGCTACAAGCCAGAACTTGGACCGCTTTTGTTGGACAGAGATTTCCAGCACCGTGATGCCGGGTCAAAAAGTTGTAATGTGATTTCACCCAATGAGCTGCTGTTAGCCTCAAAACAATCGATTTCATTTTCTTTCTTGTGTCTCCCTCCACTTCCACTACTATTGTCTTGTTAATGGCCTTCTCCCTTTACTACCTCCCTTGGGGGAAGACCTGACCTTTCTCTCCTGCCCAAGGCCATACCTTCTGTGCTCTGGGTCTTATCCCAACCCACACTTCCTTGCCTTCTTCGGGGACCAGGAAACTTGGTCCTTCAACTAGTTCCTCTCTTTTTCATATCTTAATCTTCTTTTTAAGAATGGCTCCTTTCTATGGTCACATAAACTCGTTCAAGTCTCTCATATCTTAAACAGATAAAAACTCCCTTGATTCAATATTTCCCCAATCTCCATCACTCTTCATGGTTATTTTTTTTCAAAAGAATAGAAGTCAATTACAATCTCCATGTTCTCATCTCTCATTCGAGCTTCCACCCACCAGTCCTCTGCTGAGACTGACCATTCCATTGATAGATTCTTACATTTGATAAATCCAGGGGACTCTTTCCAGTCTATCATTTGCTTGACTTCACAGTCAACTCTGATGACCACACCTTTTCTCGAAGTATGCCTTGACTTTCCTGGCCCCACTCTGTCTATGTCATCTTATACTTAGGACATTTCTTCTTGATCTCTCTCACGAGCCTCTCTCTCTGTACATTTCTCAGCAACCTTTTGAATGCTGATATTCCCCAGATGCTGTTCAGAGCTCTGTCTTCGACTTCACATACTCTCCTTGGGGGAGCTTATCCACTGATTTCAGCTACCAAATATATGACGATTCCCCACCTGTGTCTCTTCCCCAAACTCTTCCCTCAGTTCCAACCCCGTATATCCCTATTGGCAATTTTAACTTATGTATATCTAAATTTAACTAATTAAATAGGACTTTAAATTTAGTATATCCTAAACTGAATTCATATTTTTCTCCTAGAGCCTACAGATGTAAAGTTAGGCTCTTTTTAAGAGTCTCTTATTGTTAGGGTGCCTGGGTGGCTCAGTTGGTTAGGCATCTGACTTTGTCTTAGGTCATGATCTTGTGCTTCGTGGGTTCAAGCCCCACATCAGGCTCTGCACTGATGGTGTGGAGCCTGCTTGGGATTCTCTCTGCCCCTTCCCCATTTGTGCACACACTCTCTCTCAAAATAAATAAACAAAATTTAGAAAAGAAAAAAAAAGAATCTCTTACTGTCCTTTTTTAACTTCAGGAAAAGATCAAACTGTTTACTTGCCTACAATGTACTTTGTGGGATTATGAAGAGCTTTTGTCTACCTTTCCTGGAGACCTCCTGTCCCGCCTACCTATCCTGAAGCTCTTCCACCCAACGTTTTCTCCAGCAAGACTAAACTCCTCATAATCCTATACCTATCCCATGCTGTTACATGGCTTTGCAACTGTGGGTTCTCTGCCTGGAATGTTCTCTACTTTCTCTTTTCTGTTTTCAAAATCTTGCAAGAATCCCATCCTCTATGAACTCTCTGCCTAGAGAAAAGTCTTTGTTCTGGTTATAGACCTTGTCCATACCTGAACTATTTCATGTATCTCCTAGGATCCTACTTTTTTAAAAAAAAAATATTATTACATATCTGTCTTTCCTACTGAGAATATGACCTCTCTGTGGGTCTCATTCAGTGTCTTACTTGTTTTCATGTTTTCTGAGCTTTTGATTACCTGGCTTCTAGTAGATGCTTGGTAAATACTTTTGGACTAAACTGATATTTTTTCCTTGTGGATTAAGAATCAAAAAGGGGCGCCTGGGTGGCTTAGTTAAGCATCCGATTTTCACTTAGGTCATGATCTTGCGGTTCGTGGGTTCGAGCCCCGCATCGGGCTTTGTGCTGACAGCTCAGAGCCTGGAGCCTGTTTCCAATTCTGTGTCTCCCTCTCTCACTGACCCTCCCCTGCTCACGCTGTCTCTCTCTCACTCTCTCCTAAAAATAAATAAAACATAAAAAAAAAAAAAAGAATCAAAAGAACACCTGTCCGTGAGTGCTCCTCATGAATGACGACTAATTTTAAAATGTTATTGCTGAGAGGAAAAGAAGCTTTATTCCTTCTATCTTTCCTCTTTCTTTCCTATCCTAGTTTCTCCTCAACTCCTCGACAATTTATTGGCACTCTTCAAAGGTGCCAAAAACATAGAAAGACTCCTGTAGAAATGCAGAGGAATGAACAACGCTCAGTAAGAATGCGTATTTGTTAAAGTTTTACTCCCAACTGAGCATGCTTGGAAAATCAATACCATATTTATTTTATTATGGGACAACAGTTCAAAGAGGAAGTCTCTCACTCATTCTAATCAGTGTCAGGATCAGCAATGTCAATAGAGAGGCAAACGGATATTCCCAATTCTGAACTTTTCTGATGAAAGGACAGGGGGTTTGGATTTAGTCAATAATGAATAGAGAGCAATTTGGGGAGACATTTTCTTTTAAATACATTGGAAAAGTCACTCTGTGAGTAACATTAAAAAAAAAAACAAAACCCAGAGGCTCATCTGGTTGAACGTCCAACTCCAGCAAAGGTCACGATCTCCCTGTTTGTGGCCTGGAGCCCTGCATTGGGCTCTGTGCTGACAGCTCATAGAACCTACTTTGGATTCTCTCCCCCTCTCTCTGCCCCTTCCCCACTCGTACTCTCTAAAAAACAAAACATTTTAAAAAGAAAAGAAAAAAGAGAAGAGAGAAAAAAGAAAAGAAAAGAAATAAAAAGGAAAGAAAAGACAATGTGAATGAGAGCTGGGAGAAAGACCAGGTATTAGCATCTCTGTCCCTTGTGGTCCAGGATTGTGGCAGAGACATCAGGGTTTCCTTGGAAAGGAAAGATATGTTCTTAATTTGAGGTGCTTTTGGATCAAGTGGGCTTTTACCTGAATGAGAAGAAGATCAGGAAATAACTGTCCTTGAGTAAACCTGCCCTTTGGCTTGAGTAGGAGGTAGCAGCAGGGACCCAAATCCTAATGGCCCTGAGGACTCCTCTCTGCCGGAGACCAGCAGACCTGTGCTGCTCTGGCTCCTGCCGATTTCCAACTCGTGTGCTAACGACTTCACTAGAGCTCCTTGTGGTACTTCAGACCCAACAGGTCCCAGCTGATCTCATGATCAGTCCTCTCCATCCCACCCCAACTACCCAAATCTTCATGTCTTCCTAATTTCCTATTTCTGTTATTGTCCTAGACTCATGTTTACTCCTTCCCTCTCTGTACAAGTCAGACAGTAAATTTCACTTCATCTACCAGTGAAATGTCTCTCACATTCATCCTTTCCTGTGCATTCCCAACTGCACAGTCCTTACTTACGTTGCCAGAGAGGCCTATTGGCCTCTACAATAGCTGTGTAGCATCTCAACTCTTGCACATGGCCAGCAGAGTGAATTCTGATGATTTCCTCCCCCACATTAAAAACCTACAAAGGCTCCCCATTACACCCACTATTTAATCCCAACTCCTTATTCTCTAAGAGCTATGATTCTTTAAGTGTGCTCTCTAATAACTCATATTCTTTCTATTTTGATGCCAATTTACATTTCCAGTCTCATTTCTCATGTTTACTTCACGCAGATTCCTTTAGCCAATGACACACATTCCTTGTGTGTTGTTATTTTTATATAGTCCCTTAGCTTTGAAAACCTCTTCTGCAAAATGAGCACATCCCTCAAAGGCAAACTCCAGTGCCCTTTGGCCCTCCTTCCTTGCCATCAGCTAGGTGATCTCTCCCATCTTAGGACCCTCAAGCCCTTGGTATCTCTACTGAGACACTGACCAGTCACTTCCTTCTACTGCAATGATTTATGTACATGTACTATCAACCCAACACTAGGCTGCAAGTATGCCTAGGGCAAGCTCTGCACCTTATTGTCGCAGCATCCCACAACCCTTATGCGGTGCCATGCTCATGGCAGAATGGAGCAGTGAATGAAGAGACAGGAGAATAGACTCCCGGGGCCTTTAGGAGGATGGCCCACCTTGGGTCAAGATTCTCTCTGGAAGGTCTCCAGGGTCACCCACCCAGAGACACTCTCAGTTGCCCCCCTCTATCCCAAGGAGAGCCATGAGTGAATTTGAATCGGAAGATGAGAAGAACTGGGTAAGACAAGGATATCTTCCTGGGGGTAGTTAAGACTCAGAAATGATTTTGGAAGAAAGTAAGGTGGAATTTCAACTGGGGTAGAGGAGGAAGGCCTTCAAGGATGGAGAGGGAAGATGAGCAAATACAAAATGGCAGAGGGAGTGGTGTGGCTGTGATGGTGGATGGAGTAGTTGCTCTTGGCTGAAGGAGACTCTCTGCGGTAGGAGTCAGGAGAAATGAGAGTGTTGACAAAAGAGTGGAAGCCATCACACAGGGCCCGTTGCTCAGCTTAACCTCAAGTGCCCACTTGCTCAAAGAAGTTTAATGCCGTGGTTAAGAGCATGGGAGTGACCAGATTATAATTCTAATTCTACCACCTCCTAGTTTAGGTGGCCTTGGGAGAATAATTTAATCTCTTGGTGTCTCAGTTTCCTCGTCTTTTTTTTTTAATGTTTATTCATTTTTTTAAAGACAAAGACAGAGCACAGGTGGGGGAAGGGCAGAGAGAGAGGGAGACACAGAATCTGAAGCAGGCCCTAGACTCTGAGCTGTCAGCACAGAGCCCAACATGGGGCTCAAACTCAGGAACCGCAAGATCACGACCTGAGCTGAAGTTGGACGCTTAACCGACTGAGCCACCCAGGCACCCCAGCCTCATCTTTAAAAAGTGAAGACAATAGTACCCACTTCATAGGGTAATTATAGGATTACATGAATAAGGCATTTGGAACAGCACCTGAGATATACTAATTATTTTATTATTCCAGGGGAGAGCTCAAGAACAGGCTCTAGCACTTGTCATCATAAAATTCATCAAAATAGAGTGATCTCAGAACTCAGGAGACCCACACCAGAAAAAAAACTCTTTATTTTCTTAACAAAGACATACAGTACCAGTCCCGGGGCAATGGCAAGACCAGAGATGCCCTGAGGCAAAGAGCTCGTAAGATACCAGAGGCAAGTGTGGAGACACATGCTGTGTCTCTAGGTGACCAGGACACTCTGAGGAGGCACCTGGCCCTAGGACTGGGCAGACACCATGAGCTCCAGGGGGGTGGGAGGGGGTGGGATGCAGGCCCGAGTGAGGTTCGGTCCAGGACAGAGAGTGAAGGTCGGTCCAGGGCAGAGGCAGTGGGGCAAAGCCACCTCCCCCCCATCCCCATCACTTCCCCATCCTCATCTGGGGGGGAAGGTGCTCACCCTAAGACTCATTAGCAAGAGGAAGCTGCCTTCAGAGCCACCGCATCCTTGCGCGTCTCAGAAACGCTATGAGAGAGTAAACAGGTATTTGGGGAGGCTTTTCTAAAATCCCTTTGAACACATTCTTAGCCAAGAATATAAGTTGAGAGAAAGAAGCTGCCAACTTGTGAGAGGGGCTGAGTATTACGAAGAGAGCATTACATCCCCCTCTGGGAGAGACGACTGGCACAGCAAAGAAACTTAATGAGACTCTATATCCTGCCTCCTCTGCTGCCCCTTTGCAGGGATTGGAACGCAAATCTCCGAAGTGGGGGGAGGTTTATTTGATGCACGGGAGAAAAGCAAGGTGGTTTGCTGCAAGTGTTTGTTAAGTTTTCCTTGGGCTTAAAAGGCTGGCAGGGGCCTTCCTTTGCAAAACAAGAAAGAAGGGAAAACAAAGCCTGTGTGTGAAGATCCTGGGAAGTTTCCCTTTTCATTAATTCTTTTTTTTTAATAAATAGTTTATTGTCAAGCTGGTTTCCATGTAACACCCAGTGCTCATCCCCACAAGTGCCCTTCTCCATGTCCATCATCCCCTTTCCCCTCCCCCCACCCCACCTGCCCTCAATTTGTTCTCAGCATTCAAGAGTCATGGTTTGCCTCCCTCCCTCTCCCCCACTATTTCCCCCCTTCTTCTCCCCCATGGTTCTCTGTTAAGTTCCTCCTATTCTCCTATACGTGCAAACATATGATATCTGTCCTTCTCCGCCTGACTTATTTTGCTCATTAATTCTTCAGAAACGAACAGAAAGGAGCCCCGGTGCTGACAGGGTGCCTCCCCTCTTCTAGGTGTCCCTGAGAGAGGCCAACTAGCCCATCTGTACGGCGCAGCTCTCCAGGCAGAGGAAAGAGCAGCTAAGTTGGAGAGAGAATCTCTACCCCAAACACAGCTAGAAAAGAGCTACCTCTTTTCTGCTCACCAAGGAGGGGAAAGGAGGTGTGGATAAAAGTTCTCTAGGTGATTCGAGGGTGCAGTGGGGTGGGGATTCACTTTCCTCAAGAGCCTCCCATGTGACAAATACTGAGCTTGGCAGAATGCATAATGATCTCTTAAGAAGGCTAAGATGAGACTCTAATCTTAGCCAAACTGATAGAGAATAATTGGGGAAGGAAAGAAGGAAGGAAGGAAGGGGGAAAAGAAAAAGAAAGAAAGAAAGAAAGAAAGAAAGAAAGAAAGAAAGAAAGAAAGAAAGAAAGAAAGAAAGAAAGAAAGAAAGAAAGAAAGAAAGAAAGAAAGAAAGAAAAATCTTATAGTCAAACAGGATTCAAATCCCAGGTCTATCCATTGCTGACAAGTCAGGACTTCGTTTTCCTTCCTTACAAAGTAAAAACTAAGATTGTCATCAAGTGGATGAGAATACTCTATGAGAGTTCCTAGCTCAGAGTCTGGTACCTGGCAGCTGCTGAATTACTATTTGTTTGTTTAGTAATTTGCCCCAAAGTTAGAGTTGCAGTGTGGAAAGAGAACGGGATGTAGAATCTGCAGGCCCAAATTCAAGTTTGATTTTGCCACTTCCAAAGTGAATGACGTGGTACAAATCATTCAGCTTCTCTGGGCTTCAAATGTCTCCTTGTGACCGATGACAACAATCTACCTCAATTACTGTGATGTCGAAATGACATACTATCTGCAGTACACTTTGCACCGTGCCCTACCCTTTGAAAACTCAGTGATTAGTAGTAGCAGCTACTTGATGAAAGGGTTTTGGGGATCGAAGGTGGGAAGGTGTTGAGAGAGGTTAGCATCTTGGGCGTTTAAATAGTTACAAGTGCAATCTCAAATATTGTAACCTGATCTTGCATGCAAATATTTAACCTGTAATTCGCATGGGCATAGTCATAAGAGCAAAAGCTCGTCATCTGATTGAGCTTTCAGTACAAGTGGAGGGGGCCAGTGAGGGGGCAAAATGGAATCTTCTGGGCATCTATCTACATAGAAGCATGCTGATGCTCCCAGCTCAGGAGCAGAAAGGGTCTGGGGGCTTTGGGAAATGTTCAAACTTCTGGTACTGTACCATCCAACTTGGAAAACACTGTTCGCTCACCACTTACCACCAAGAAGAGTGTGTCTTACCATAGACCATAAACCAAATTCCAAACTGTCTTACTAGGAAAAAGACAGCTGAACAGTCCCGTTCTACTGCATGGTGATGTTACAAGGGGAAAACTTAGGGGATGGAGGAGGAGGGAGGAAGGACCAGGTGACCAATTCATCTGTTCCTTCCAAAGAGACCTGTCCTGGGCGACGCTTCCTCTTGATTCCTGCCCTGTTTCCTTCTGTACACTCGGCAAGCTGGGAAGTTTGGATGGTTCCAAGCTTTCATGGACTCCTCTTTCATCTCCAATGACAGTTTGAGTGTATTAAAAAGTAGGCGCTGCCTCTCTCCTGCCAGGTCTTGGGGGAGGGTTGAAGTTGATTAATGCTCACCAAGCCAGGAAGAAGAGGGAGGAACCTGTGGTTTGGCCACCTGCAAAAGGCAGAAAAAGAGGTCAAGCAGGCATCCAAAGGGCAGCAACGGTGGGATAGAAAGTCAGCAACCCCTTGCAGACTACCCTGTTTTGGAGGCCACATGAACACAGTCAGCCCTGGGCTTTCTTGGTTTGTGGGCACTGAGCTAAAGTTCACTATGTTTGCTATCAATTCCTGTTATTGGGAGAGTCTTGTGTTTTGGACGTCACCATGTGAAACAGTGGCTGGTTGCCCGTTGATCTTCCAATGCTTATTTGAGTTGCATAGACTGAATTCTGGGAGAAGCAGACTTGAGAAGGATGAATGGTGTTCTTTCCCCTAAGGAATAGTCATTGAAAGGTGATTGAGAGCTGAGTACCTTCAGAACGGCCTGGATGGGGTCCAGGGTTTATGTTTCCATACCCCTATTTACCAGGTGTGCCGGGTCGGGGAAAAGGAAGCAGCTCCACTTAGCCTTGTTTTCTGCGTTTATAAAATGAAAAAAAAAATCTCATTACAAGAAAAATTTTGTTTTCCTTTTCTTGCTTTTTCTTTTTTTAACTGGAAATTTATACCTTTAATTAATTTATTTTATATATAAATTTATTGTCAAGTTAGCTAACATGCAGTGTATATACCGTGTGCTCTTGGTTTTGGGGGTAGATTCCCATGATTCATCACTTACAACACCCAGTGCTCATCCGAACAAGTGCTCTTGCTTTTTCTTTTCCTTGCCTCTATATGAGCTGATGCATGCCAACTAAACTTCTTGTGAAAGGATTCATAGCACATGTTAGTCGAACCATTGATGTTGTGCACCTTAAACTTACACAGTGATGTATGTCAATTGTATCTCAATACAACTGGGAAAAAAATAGAGAAAATAATGCCAGTCATTTAATTAACATTAACAGATATTTACTGATCAATAAAACTATGTGCCAGGAATCATATTAGGGATATTCTGAGATGAGTAAGACACGGTCTCTGCCCTCAAGGAGCTGAAAGTCCAGTCTACCTATTTGTATCAGACACTCTTAGGAACCCCTTGGGCTCACTTGTCTCTTGTTCCATCTGTCACTGAAGCCGCCACATTCACATGAATTCTACGTGACATAACACAGGCGCAAGCTGACAGTACTTTGCCCTGCTCCTGCGCAACTCTGGTCCCGTACTTTAAGGCTCTTGTGTTGACACTTTGGCCTGAAACATCTCAGGATCTTGCTCGGTACACACATATATGCAACTCAGAAATGTAGAGGAGTTAGTGCCCCAAAGGGAAAAACAGGCGCTGGAGTCTGTGGGTATATTCTTCTCCAGTTCTCTTCCTGGATGAATGTTGCTAAGATGCTGTTTACGTGGCTTCGCAGAGAACAATCCTGTACAGTCGAGTCATCAGGCACACTTAGGAGCAGCTGGTTACTAACACACCCTCACACTAACTCTCCTGTTCCCTGCATCACCCCCTCAATCTCATTCCTGCTCCCTGGGACTGTACTTTTTAACAAAGCAATAGCATACAAACCTTTTTGTCAGTCTCTGTTTTCTATTTTTTTTAACCCACACTAAGACAGCTGGTATCCGGAGTAGAAGGCAGATCCTAGAAAGCAGACACCCCCAGGATGGGATTTTGAAGGCGGATCATTCAGTCTGATGGTAATAGGGCCCCACTGCGAATAGTAAGGAAAGTGGTGGTAACCTATGCCATATGGTGGTATGGAAACACTAAGCTTTTACTTCACGTTGAGATGATGTGTAGGATGAGCACTAAATATGAAGGTTGCAGTACTTGAAAGGTATGTAAGCCTTGATAATTATATGGAGTGACCTGGCTTTGTTGACTGCATTAGAAATCATGACTAAAGAAAATGAGAGGCTTGGGGTAGCTAACTGCCAAGTCACAGCACAATGTGAAAGCCAAAGGTGGAGATCTTAGAACTTCCTTGGTGTGGTATTGAAGAAAAAATCAGGAAAGCAGGAATGTGAATAGATGTACTCTATCAGACCTGAGAATCTACCTCCTGACCATGTCCTCCAGGATAGCCCAAGAGACCGCCTCTTCACTAAGGCAGTAAGGAACACTTAGATGAAAGATGCACTACTATCTCTGAGAAACTTAATGGTGGTGGCTTTCCTCTGTGAGATGGGAGGGCTGCCATGTAACCTATCAAACCCAATTCCTAGGGTAAGGGGATTTGGTAGGATGATGGAATGGTGAGGGATAGATGGCTGCACTTAACCATCAGAGGCATGGTGGATGTAATTATTGTAATGGGCAACGAGGCCAGGGTAGAAATCAAGTGCTTTGAACATTAGGGATCTATGGCAATGGTGGTAATAGATTGGTAAATGTTTAACAACCAGCTTTCTGAAAAAAAAAAATCTCAAAAAAGCAGACGAACCCTACTTGTAGCATTTCCATGGTGTAAATACTCACATCCTGATCATTTTCAAGCTATCATTCTGACTGCGTTCAACACCAAGTTGGGAAAAGATATACACAATCAGTTCTTATGAACTGATATGAGCTGGCTGCAGCAGATCACTGGGCAACGGCTAATATATCATGGTGCTTCTAGAGTCTCAATTTATGTGTTTAAAAAAAAAAAGGTCAAGAACTGATGAGCAGAAGGTGGCTGCTGGTCATTCAGCTATCCAACTGGAAAATCGTGGTCCCTATTCACTTGTTTGATCAAAGGCAGTACGCAGACAGAGAGCCCACTAATTGAAGATGAGACTGGGTCTCCCTAAGTAAGGACCCCACAATGCCAATTAAAGTACACATGGCATATAGTCCTCTGAGCCTTCCTGGTAGGAAGTGATGGCTCTTTTCTAAGGTATATGTGCACCAGGGAAAGGGAAATATCCTGACTTCTTAAGAACTTTTCTATATGAGTTCTGACACCAACCCATGGGACCTGAAATGTCATCATAGTCCTAGTTAGAGAGGGAGTTCATGGAAGCCAGGTAATAAAAAGAATCCTGGCTATAGTCCATCTCACAACAGGTTCACTGTGTCTGCAGACCCTTTATATGGCTATATCCCTGGCCTCCAAGAGTATAATTGAGATAGGTGTAGTTAGGAGCTTACAGAGTCTTCACAATGATTCCCTGATCTATGAAGTAAGAGTCATTATGCCAGTAATGGCCAAATGAAAGACTCTGAAATTGACCAACTCCCCACCTTCTGCAGTGACCAAAATAGCAATCAGAAGCACAGTATAGGAGGAACTGCAGAGGTTAGCACTTCCATCCAAGATTTAAAATTGTAAGGGCAATGGTATAGTCATATCTTCATTTAATTCACCTGGGTGGTCCCCAGAAAAAACAGGTGAATATAGGCATTTGATGATGGGCTACCATAAGTAAATGGCAGTCCCAATCATAGTTGCTATGATGGATGTGATGTCTTTATTGAGGCAGACTAGCATAGCCTTTGGCACTTGCTATGCCACCATTGAGCTGCCAAATACTTAGTTCTCAACCCCCATCAATAAGAGGATAAAAGCAATGTGTGTATGACAGAGATAACAGTATGCATTCATTGTCTTTCTCCAGGGCTAGGTTAACTTTCCATCACAACAGAGCCCACTGAGATCTTGATACCTTAAAATTCCACAAAATAGTATTATGCTCCGTTATTAATTATATCTTACAATCTGGACACTCTGAGCAGGAAGAGGCAACTACTCAAGATGCCTAAAAACACATGAGCATACTAAGAGGTGAGAGATACATCATCAGGGAAATACTAATCAAAACCACACTGAGATACCACCTCACATCGGTCAGAGTGGATAAGGTTAACAACTCAAGAAACAAGAGATGCTGGCTAGGATGTGGAGAAACAGGAACCCTCTTGCACTGTTGGTGGGAACGCAAACTGGTGCAGCCTCTCTAGAAAACAGTGTGGAGGTTCCTCAAAACATTAAAAATAGAACTACCCAATGACCAAGCAGTAGCACTACTGGGAATTTACCCAAAGGGTACAGGAGTACTGATTCATAGGGACACATGTACCCCAATCTTATAGCAGGGCTATCAACAATAGCCAAATTATGGAAAGAGCTTAAGTGTCCATCAAATGATGAATGGCTAAAGAAGATGTGGTTTATATATACAATGGAATACTACTTGGCAATGAGAAAGAATGAAATCTGCCATTTGTAGCAATATGGGTGGAACTGGAAAGTATTACATTAACTGAAATAAGTCAGAGAAAGACAGATATCATATGTTTTCACTCATAAGTGGAACTTGAGAAACTTAACAGAAAACCATGGGGGAAGGGAAGGGGAACAAATAATTTCAAACAGAGAGGGAGAAAAACCATAAGAGACACTTAAATACAGAGAATAAACTGAGGGTTGATATGGGTGGGGATGGGGGAGAGGGGAAAATGGGTGAAGGGCATTGAGAATGTTGTATGTAAGCGATGGTGTTGTATGTAAGTGACGAATCACAGGAATCTACCCCCAAAACCGAGAGCACACTATATACACTGTGTGCTAGCCAACTTGACAATAAATTATATTAAAAAATAACTTAATTAAATAAATAAATAAACAAAATAAAATAAAATAAAAGGAGAGATTCAAGGAAGATAAAAAGGAAGATTCAAGGCCTGACTTATTAGTAAAGTTTTATGAGTCCAGTAGTTCGAGGCATATGAGGACATTCCCTCCAAGATAAAGGTCAAGTTACTGCACTTTGCACTTTCTACCATTAAGAAAAAGGTACCATACTGGTAGACTTCTTCGGATTTTAGAGTAGAATATACCACACTAGGGAATAATGCTCTAACCAAACTTTTGAATGACTCAGCAGGCTGCCAGTATCAAGGAGAGCCAGGAAAACAAGAGAGCTCTGCAGCAACCCCAGTGGCAGAGTAACCTCCTTGCCACAGGGGATGTATGACTCAGCAGATCTGGTGGTGTTCAAGATATCTGTGGTGGACAAGGTTGTGCCTGTTGGCAAGCTTCAACAATAGCATTAAGGTACAGAACCTAAGGTTCTGAAAAAGGGCCAGAGCTTTGCAGCAGAGAACTACTTTCCATTTGAAAAATAGCTCCTGGTAAGCTACTGGATCCTAGCAGAAACCAAATGCCTGACTATGGAAGACCAAGTGGTTATATGACCTGAGCTACTCATCCCGAGTTGAAAACGGTTGTATCCACCAAGTTGTTAGGTCGAGTGAGAACTGCAGGAATCAGCTGTCTAACAGAAATTATGTTTTTAGGCATCAGGCCCAAGGAGGTTCACAAGGCCCAAATAAATCACATGGATATGTGGCCCAGAGTTCCATGTCATTTCCCTCAAGTGCACTGAGGGCTCTTCCTTAGCTCAAACAGATGGCTTCATGGGGGTTTCCCTATGACAGATAATGGAGGAGGAAATAACAACCAAGTTCACAGGTGACTCAACACAGTTGATTGGAGGGAACAGAAAATGAACTGCTGCCACAATACAGCCCCCTTCAGGGATGGCCCTGAGCATGCCTTCACATTGTATGATGGGAGCGGCACAAGGGGTGGACTGTATCAAACGCCTTGTGTGTACCACTTCAGATCCTCATGGGCCTTGTCTCCTGACTCTTCTTTCAGTCCTTACTATGATAAACGGCCCTACAGAAGCTTTTACTGACTTCAAGTAAATGCAACCTTGCAACATCTCAACGTATGCCTGCACCTAGGGCAGCTTGCCTCCTGTCACAAGGCTTAGCATGCTGCAGGGGCCTGAGTGGCATCCACACCTTTAAAGCCCAACAGTGTGGGGGAGTAATGCTCCAACGGGCAAATCTTTGAGGAGAAAAGAGTCTGTGAATAAATTCCTTCCTGTTTTCTTCCAGATCGACAGTTCTAAGATGTAATTCATGCAGTGTATCGGAGAGCTACACCATGAGATGAGTCAGTCACACATAGCTGGGGTCAGCTCAGTAATGCATCCATATACCAGTGCTCTCCCTTCCCCTGGATTAGCTCCCATTGTCTCTCACTCTTGCTCTCTGTACTCGCATGGCCTAATAAATTAGTATTGTATAAACCTTCATCTCAGGCTCTGCTTTCTGGTAAACCCAAACGAAGACATACTTGACAAAATCGCCGTGAAGATTAAATTTTGAAAAAATAACAAAAATCGAAGTGCTTTGCAAGCACATTATGTACTAGCATATTATGTAAATATTAGCTTATAGTTATTGGGTCTACTTCAAGTTTATGTTACAGGTATAAAGGAATAGAAAAATCCATAGGCTGTAGAGCAGGGAAACACATGCTCTCTTGTCTCTACTCTCTGTTCATTCCTTTGAATCCTGGTCATCCTGAGTTATAGGGTATTCATCACTTTGCCTACTCTTAAATTTCAAGGGCCGCTTCTTCCAGGAAGGCTCCTGAATTTATCGAGCTCCTTTTCCAACACAGTGATAATTATCACTACCAATAACAAATATAATCTGAGACCAGAGTTTTATGGAGACCCTTGTTAATTAGAACTTAGTTGTGTGGTGTATGTGAGTTCCCTGAGATGGGAATTTGTTTACCCTTAAATGTGACTCTCAGGTGGGTAAAACATTGGCTCCTGGGCATCTGCAGGATGACAGATTTTCCTGACACAGTGGGACTGGTTTGTGCAAACCCTTATGTTCAAGTGGTCACTATGGTATAGGGGGCAGCACAGTGAAGACTGGGATTTGTGGTCAGAAGACTTGCATTCAGGTCCTGGATCTACCACTTAAATTCTGATGATTCCAAGTCCCATATCCCTGTTTATAAAATGGCCATGGGTCTGTACTAAAGCACCTCCCATGTACTGTTGTGAGGCACACATAAAGAGCATCTTGAAAATTGATTTTTAAACTGCAAAAGCTTTATGTGTCTACTAATTGGATTTGTCACTGCTCTCCATGCAGGCCCTGGACACACACACACACACACACACACACACACACACACACACACAAAGAATGGGTTGTTTTCTTTTTGTACTTGAAGAAGAATTTGTTCCACAAGTCACAGAGCACAAGGGGGACCTTTTCTGACATTTGACTTTAGGGCCAAGAGATTTGCCCTAAGCACCTGGGATTAAGAGATGTTAGAGGAGTGTACCACACAAAGCTTTGGTCTAATATTTCATTTTAACTGAAAATAACTTATATTTATAAAGCATCTTAGCATTTACAAATGCTAAATTTCACAAAGTGCATCTCATCGTTTTCTCACAACTCTTTGAGACCAGGATAATTTCCCCCATTTTATAGGTTAAAAAAACTGAGGTGAAGAGAGTATAGGTCTCACAGCATGAGAATAGGGGGGTCTGAAACTCACCCAGCACTCCTGAGCCCTTGCGCTTGCTTCTCCCCTTGAGATCTACTAAGCTAATCTTGGCCTGATCTACTCTATGGCTTTTTTTGGGGGGGGCCGGGCGGGGGAGGGCAGGGGTTGGTAGAGAACATACTGACTCCAGCTGCAGGTCTGATACACTCGTGACCTTTTGGAGAAACCAGTCAGGTTGAGAGGAAAAAGGAATTCTCAAGGTTTCCCTAAGACCCTTTGTCTTGAGTGCTATCCAACACATTTAAGAAAACAACAACAAACAAAAAACCCACTAATGTCTGTCTCATTGCCTATCAAAGCCTGTCAGAGGCCGGCTCTGGCCAGCTCCAGGGGTCCCTGAAGGATGGACCGTGTTGGCAAGGGAGGGATGAGAGAGCCCCGAAAGTCTTTCTGGTCACCAGGCAGGCATCTCCGCTCTGACTAGGGCTCAACTTTATCTTATAATTAAGTGTTTGGGGGACGACACAGAAGTGGCATTTGCCTTAGACAATGATTTCTGATGACAAACTTCTTTGATATGTAAGAGTTTCCCAGGACATAGATTTGTAGAAGACTCCTGCATAACCTTTATCAATAGTGATTGAGGTAGGGGATTTAGATGCTTATCCTATGGGGAAGGAAGGTATCTTTAAGCATACAAGACAATGTTTTTAGCATTAAAAGGGTGAAGTCACTTCTTTGTGAGCAGGGGTCAAAAGCTTGTTTAAGGAGAAGTATTAAGAAAAACAGGTCTTTCAGGAAACACCTTTGCTCCCATAATCACAAAAGAAGAAGTTCCTCAATAGGTTCCTTCACAGGGAACAATCAGCATATTTAAGTCACTCTGAACACAGATCAAGCACGGTGAGGGTGGGGGGCCGGTGCTCCAAGCAGAAACAATTGGGTGGGGGTGGATATCTGTCCTTAACTCTAAATTAGGCTCTTTGTCTCAGGGCCAGACTCAATTGTAACTCTTGTGTTCTTAGCCCCCTTTATTGTGTAAGTCTTGGATCTGCAGGGCCCATAGGAAGAGCCTTTTGACAGTCATCCACAATGCTTTCATCTGAAGTCTCTTTTGAAAAGGCAGGAATATGCTTTTCCTTATGAACAATCTGTGTGGGGAATATCGGTCTGATCTGGAATATTGTGAGGCCTGGTCGATACCAGCAGGGTCATTTCCAACATGAGCCAGTAGTAGCAGAAGGAGATGCCAGTTTTGGTTTCTCATGGCAGGATCTGTGCAAACGCTGCCATTTCCTCGCTGTGACTGTCATCCAGCGAGGCCAGTGCAGCTCCCAGCAAAAGCCAAAATTATGGTCCTGTCTTTTTGGAAGAACCACCAATCCAAGAAAATAAGCCAAAGTTCAAAATCTCCAGACACTCAATAGATTACTCATAGGTCAGGGAATGAGGTGAATATACCCACCCCAACACCATTCTGATCACTAGGACACTTGCCTAAATGCAAAGATCTTCATCTATAAGTGTAAGAACTTCTCCCAGTGTTTTCCTCTTTGGGCCCTGGCTGGGTCCTCAAGGTTGCAGGAGAAAGAAGTGAGTCCAATTTGGAGATCATTTCTCAGGATAAAGAAAAAAGAGGCAACATATGGTAAACGGAGTCAAATTCCTTTAGTGTGGCTCTTTGGAAAAGATGGGTAATTCACCAAATGCAGGACTGTCTTTGCAGCTGGTTGATGCGGTAGGACACTGTGGAGTAATCGAGACTGAATTACAGAGACTGATTATGAGATTGAGTTTTCAGTAAGGCCACCCAGCTGACACAAGCCATGTGCATCTTCTCCAGGGGAAGCCAGGATACTTCATATTGGCTCAAGTTTGCAAATGACTCTTCCCTTCATTAGCAGCCCCAGGATAGAGTAGAATGGGTGGTGAGATTATAATGAACTTAAGTGTTTAGAATCCTTTAGTAAGGCCTTTGATAGTGCCAAAAGCATTATCTCCCTTCAGCAGACCCAAAGAAGGGCAAAGAGGGGTCATTCATGTATCCTCTCAACTGTCCTTCTTATAGATCTCCCCAAAGATTTGCAGCCACAGGAAACATTGAATTTTCAGAGCTGTTTTCCTCCCTTCCTTTCATTGAGGGTCAAAGCTATAAAGCATGGGGCAAGGAGGTTATCTAGAATGTGACTTTAGAGCCAGAGCCTAGGACAAAGTGACAATATAGTACCAAGGATGGTACCATTTCATCTGACTGCTGCCTCCTCTCTCTTGCCTTGGTGCTCAGCTGGGCACTGCTGAAAATCCCCTGGCAGCAAGTAGATTGAGTGAGTCACTGACCCTGAACCTCAAAAGCAGAATCAGACATGGACAATTTGCTCCTGGCCATTGAGTTTTTCTCATCTATGGCTTTTGCTTTCCATGTTTCTCTTGTCCTTTAAAAAAAAACTCGTTTTGTTTATTGAGAAATTATTATATATTAATTACTAAAAACATGTACTTGCAAACTTTATCTCAATTAACCCTCAAAAAACCATAGTAAGTAGTGTTATTTCCATTTTACCAAAGAAGAAACTGAGAACATGGAGGTTAATAAAGTTGTTCAAGTTCATACAGACAGTATATGTAATGTGGCTAGAACTTGACCCCAGATCTGCCCAACTCCACAGACTGTTCTTTACCCTTAGCTGCATTAACTTCTCTGTGTCTGTATTGCTCTCTGAAGCAAGGCCCCTTATGAGCACTCAGCTTCTGGAAGTCACTGCATGCATGCTAAATTTTGATTTGTATAATACCTGTGCAATAGGGTTTCTAATAGATATTACAGTATTGCGAGTATTTAATGAGGCCTTTGGAGTTAGACATCTCTGGTTTGAAAATTATTTTTTTCACTCAGTAGTTACATGACCTTGGGCAAATCATTTTTCCTCCCTGTACCATAATTTCCTTATCTTTAGAATGAGAATAATAATAATAATATCTGTCTCATAGAATTATTGTGAGGACTCATTTATATAATGAATATTATTATAATGCAATTTCTGACACATCACAAATGGTCATGGTAATGACACAGCTGAAGAGGAGGAGGTTGAGCCGTGGGATATCTAAAAAATACAGGTGGGGGAAAGGGAAAGAGGGATGTCTAGAGACAGTGACTTTGTCTCCAAGGAATAGAACCAATAGGTGGTAGACGATTGATGATAGATAGATAGATAGATAGATAGATAGATAGATAGATAGATAGATAGATGATAGATAGAGATGATAGATAGACTTGAGGAGTTGGCTCATGTGATCATGGATTCTGACAATTCCAGCACCTGCAGGGTAGACCAGCAAGCTAGCAACCCAGGGAAGAGTTTGATGTTGTAGCTAAAATCCAAGGGCAGCCTGCTGATGAATTCCCTCTTCCTTTGAGGAGGTCATTCTTTTTCCTTTTAAGATCTTCAACTGATTGGATGAGACTCAGTACATTATGGAGAGTAATCTGCTTTACCCACAGTCTAATGTTTAAATGTTAATCTTATCTAAAAAAATACCTTCACAGAATCATCTAAGCCAGTGTTTGACTAAAGATCTATGTTCCACAGCTTTACCAAGTTGACACATAAAATTAGCCATCACATCTAGCACTGGTTTTCCAATTTAAATGTACTCATTGTCCAATCAGAGCCTTTAGGGCAGGACCACAGTCTTCCCCATCTAGGCACAGATAAATAAATAAATACTCAGAACGACTTGACATTAGAGCCGCCAGGGATAGAAAGAAGAAGGGGGAAAGGACACGGACTGGTCCTTAGACTGGTATTTTCAGGCCTCTTTCCTTGCCCGGGGGCTCCCTCTCCCTCCCCAGTCTTTTAGCAAGTCACTAAACAAACAAATGAACCATTCAGGAGAGGGCAGTGGCCAGCTGGGTTATAAAATGGAGGAGTTACTACAAATACTTTGGTCAACCTGTCACCAAGACATAGGACCAGCCCTTCCTACTTCACCTACTCACCTCCATCTGCCCCAAAAAAGAATGATCTGAGTTATATGGGAAGCAGCCTCCCGGAGAAACTCTAACTCTATCCCTGATGATAGTATCGGGATACAAAGAAATCTTTACAGGCTCAAATGATGGTCTGATTGTAACAAAATGAACCTTAAGGGAAATAAAGGTGCAGTCCTTATGTAGGTCCAAAACAAAACAACAAAAAATAAAACATCTACCAGGAAAGATTCAAGGAGACCTTCCAGTTTAAAATCACACCCGGCTAACATTTCCCAGTGAAACCTTTATCAACTTGCCCACTCCAAGTACCCACAGAAACATAGATGAGGCTGAGAATTCACATTGCACATGAAGCTTGATGGATGAATGAATGGCAGAATCTAGAGGGAATCTCTGCTCTCTAAGAGATAAGGAGAATGGGAATGAAAAACCCTTCCAGGGTTTAATCTCACATCACATGGAGGCTTTGCCTCATGCTGCAGAGACGGCTGGTGCTCCTCCCTTCTTCTTGGAACCACAGATAGACTGCATTTTACAGTCTTCCTTACAGCTGGGTGCGGCCACTTGCCTGATTTCTGGTCCGCGGAGGATGAGCAGAGTGACGGGGCCACCACCAGGACTGGCCTGTATAAACCTCTCAAGCACGATCCTCCATGTTGGGCCTCCATCCTCGGATTGAATGGAGAGGGTCCCCAAGATACAGAGGACACAAGGGCAGAGACACAAGGTGGCAGGGAGCCCAGGTCCCTCTGTGAGTAAGGGAACTAGCCTCTACCCCACTTCCCAACACCTGTACACTTGGATGCGGTGAAAAAAAGATTTTTTTCCAACATTAAGAGACTGAGATTTTGGAGTTGTTTGTTATGGAAATGTAAGGACACAAGTCTAAACCAGACTGACTCCATAACAGGCTTTAAGTTTCCCCTCTAAACAAGAAGGCCTAAGTTTCAGTTTTCCTGGAACAATCAGGCAGCTACACATTGCCCAAGGCCGAAGAAACTGCCTACCACTTCACTCCACCACACTACCTTGGCAACACCCAATCAAGAAAGGCCAACAACTATAGATAAAACTCTGTTACCTAATGTTAAAGTTAACCCGTTAGGCGCCGAACAAGACCCTAGGCTCGCTCTGTAATTGGTTGAATTTAAAAGTACTCTAAATGTTGTAATTGGGTCTCACCAAAAGTAATAAATACTCTAGACGATGTATATGGTTAAACCTGCTGTCAATGATATTGTATAATTTTGATTGGATCACGGTTTCCATGTCCACAACTTCTGTAACTCCCCCATCACAAACCCCATAAAAACCCTACTCTGCCTTTGTTCGAGGCTCACAGCACGGATCCACTGCACTGGTAAAGTCTGTGAGCCCGAGCTCGAACCCGTAATAAAGCCCTTTGCCTTTGCACGCGTGACTCGGTCTCCCCGGTGGTCTCTGGTCATTGAGGATACTGCAATCTGGGTATAACAGAAAATAGTCTACTCTGACCCACTTCCAAGATGGAGATGACCTCAACAGTTTGGAAGACTTTGCTTTGCTCAAGATCAGTGAGACAATGTCTGATGGGGAGCTCAAGGTGCAAGAGAAAAGGAACATCATCCAGAAAACAGCGAGAAGCATGCTGGTGGACCACGTGCACGGTGGGAGGGCAAAGGGGGAAAGCAGGTCAATTATTTTTCTGTTAAAAAAAAGTGATAAAACTATCCAATGTACATTAAATCATTTGTGAAAAAAAGAAAAAAACTAACGATTTACGATTCCACTTAATTTTTTTTAGTTTATTTTATTTATTGATAGAGAAAGAGAGGGAGCACAGGAAGGGCAGAGAGTGGGAAAGAGAGAATCCCAAGCAGGCTCTGCATTGTCAGTGTAGAGCCCAATGTGAGGCTTGAACTCACAAACTGTGAGATCATGACCTGAGCGGAAGTCAAGAGTTAGATGCTTAACCGACTGAGCTATCCAGGCACCCCTCCATTTGATTTATAATCGTATAAGACTTAATGATCTTTTCAATGGGACAGGAAATTAAAAGCTACCGTTGCCATATCCAAACATTTGTGCCCCAACCAAACATTTAGTCACTCTGCTTCTATACCTCTGAAAATGATATGCTACAGGACCCAGAGGAAAATTTCCAGACATGATCTGACATTTTGCTGAGTGCACAAGAATACAATGCCTCTAAGAGACATGAGAGAGCTCAATGAATACAATGCCTCTGTGAAAGCTCAGTACACAGTGAAATAAACATGAAATAATATAATTAAAAAGGAGTTGATTGACAGTGGAAAAATTTGAAGGAAAGCAAAACTGTATATTAAAAGAATTAGAGTCTACCTTGGAAGTAGTAAAAAGGAAGATTTTTTTTTCCTGGTAGAAAGTGGAATCAGTAATTTGAAAGACAAATTTGAGAAACTCCCAGAATTTAGTGGCAAGGACAAAGAGATGAAGGCAAGACGAAGAAAGATGGCCATGGCAGGCAGGTGAAGTAAATGGGGGAAAAGAGTAATGTTGTTAGGACTTTAGTCCAAACAGGGGACACCCAAAGATAATGTTTGAAGCATTCAGTGAAATGCAAAAGTAAAAAATACAAAAAGTTAAAAAAAATAATAAAAGATAACTTCCAGAAATGTAAGACTATTCAAGGTGGTACCTATGCTCTCAAACACTGGAGATGAGGGAAAAATAAAGTACCAACACGAAAAGAGAGGAAAAGAGGTCATAAACAACCAGTGCATACATGGAAGGTGCCTGTTCTTCCTGACTGCTCAGTTGGGCTGTGGCTCCTGGGTTAGAAGCTGAGGGATCGGATCCTTCTCTTCCAGGCATCCAACCAGCCTTGAATCTTGGACTCAGCCAGTCCGATGCTCTGACTAATGGCTCTGAAAGTTGAGTGGTGGCACCAAGTGCAGGGCCACCCAGAGATTCTTTGGAGATGACTGCTATGCTGCCAAGAACCCAGCGGTGAGTCTACGGGACCAGGAACAGTGCAGTCGGGGTTGGCAGTAAGAAGGGTCCATCTGCAGCGCCCTGAGGCATGACCTCATGACCTCGGCTCTGTCTTGCCTTCCATAGTTCCTGCTTGTTCTCCAAGCCTGTTTCTCTATCTTCCCAGTCAGGACAATACGTACATTCTCTGCTACGTTAGATAGGTTCAACTTCTGTTATGTACAAACAGGGATCCATGTACTGTGGTGTAAAACAAAATGATAGATGTCATCAGAAGAAAAAAAAACCAGATTTTTCAAATCCCTCTCAAACGACAAAAAAGATCTCAAGTCAAGTTTAAAATATTTGAATTCAGGAGAAATAACCGCAAATGAAATAGCTCAGAAAGATTAAAACTAAAAGGGTTGGTGAAGATGGTCAGGTAAATGCAAATTAAAAAAAGCAAGGGCGTGGGGTGCCTGGGCTGCTCAGTCGGTTAAGCGTCTGACTTCAGCTCAGGCCATGTTCTCATGGTTCGTGGGTTCGAGCCCAACATTGGGCTCTGTGCTGACAGCACAGAGCCTGCTTCAGATCCTGTGTTTCCCTCTCTCTCTGACCCTACCCTGCTCACGCTGTGTCTCTCAAAAAGAAATATATGTTAAAAAAAATTTTTTTTAAAGTAAAGGTGGGATATTAATACAAGTTAAAGTTGAATTTAAGAAAAAGGATTTAAGGGCCGCCTGGGTGGCTTAGTCGGTTAAGCGTCCGACTTTCGCTTAGGTCATGATCTCACGGTTCGTGGGTTCGAGCCNTGTTTCCTTCGATTCTTCCCCTCTTAACTCCATTCCTGAGAGGAAACTTCTGTTGCATGCCTGGTGGCATATTTCTAGATGTTTATGCATGTGTATGCTCACATATCAGACATATGACTTGCTGATTTTGTGAAGTCATGGTTGTGGCAGCTGAGGGGCGTCTCTGAGTGCAGCCTCAAGCTCTAGCACCTTCAGGCTGTTGCAGTGTTTGAGCCAAGGTCAAGCTCTCCTCAGGACAGCAAGCAGCCAGTGACTGAGCACAGGAGTCCCCGGACCGGCCATTTCTGCCCAGCGCGGGACTCCACTAGGAGCGACATGTACCAGATCTCCCGCTGCACTGATGGAGGCCCTGTTGGGGCCGTCCCGCAGTCTCAGGCTCCTCCCAGCCAGTCCTCCCCCTCTCCCTGTTTTCCAGTGTCACCTCCACATCTTGGTTTGAAGGATTTTCCTCCCTACTTTAGGTCTCTCATCCCTGTGTCTTTCACGAGCATATTTCCAATTAGTCTCTGGTACTTCTAAGCCCATTTTGGCAACCAAATGATGCAGCTGATTTCAGAAATGGTCTAAGAAGATGGATAGGGATGAGGCTTGGAGACTGGATTGCTCTCAGCTCATGGGGAAGGGAGGACCCTGTTGGGTGGCACGTGGGGCCATGGGCAGCTCCTGGTGCAGTCAATGGTTCTGTTGCTAAAAATTTCACTGTAGTGATTTGGGAAAACATTCTAGGAATGTTCCCTCCCAGAACATCCTGGCATTTAAAGGGTGTGGGGAGCGAAACATACAAGGACAACGGGCTTGGCCGGTTATTACAAAGTTGCATTGAGGTCCTACAGCAGCACAGTGAGCATCTGAAGGTGGTTAACAGTTACAACTAAGTTTGAGAATCAGGAACTACTTTGGTAGAGGCTCTTATCTCTTGCAGCGGGAGAACAGATACAGCTCAGGGATCCCAGGGTTAGTCACCTAGCTTTTAACCACAATGCTTTAATGGCTCAGGCAAGGGGTGCTGTGTTATGCTAAAGTTAAGAGCTGGGATTTCTCTATGTGGAAAGACACTGCAGAGGCCTCTCCCATGCAAGGCAACAGGGCTACCCTTCAGGGGCTGTTCCTACCCCCTCCTAACTGCCATTCTGATAAGTAGGGGTAAATCTCCGCATGACCATCTAGGGAAACGCTGGTCCTGAGAAGGGAGGAAAGAGATGGTCTTCTGAAGGAGCTATGAGAGAAGTAACTAACATGTTCTTTTAGGAGCCAAGGAGGCACCCGCAGGATTGAATTTGTAGGATGCATGCTCAAGGGGACATATGACTTGATAAAGCAGGGTTTGTTGACTTGGGCCACTCTCTTGGGAAATAAAATTTAACACCCTGGTAAGGACTCCAGGGGATGGATGAACTCTCTCCTAGGGTGGCTCTTAGAAGCTTAGAAAAAAAGTGAAGGCCCAAACCGAGCAAAGGCATAAATTGCTGTAGCAGATGGAGGCAGGGATCAAAGGCTTAGGGAAGTGAGGCCAGAAGACCCAGTTAAGGATTATGTGACTTGGGAGGCTCTGGCCATCAGGAGGGCACTGGCTCCCATCACTCTAAAGCTCACTTGTGACTCCCCTCTTCAGGTCAAGGCTAATGGGAGGAGAGGTGATCACAGAGCTTGGCCGATTAGCAATGAGGATGCTTTCCTCCAAGTACACTCACTCCAAGCAGTAGAAGTCAGGTGACAGCATTTAGCCACCAGAAGCCAGAAAGTTGCAATTACTGTAATGACTGGCAAAGTCAGAGTGACAGCCAAGGGATCCTGACCTGTAGAGAGTTACGGAGGTGGGTACCAGAGCACAGTGTTCCTCAGGGCAAAAATAGATGGGCAGCCCCAAGGGCTCTGCTTAATATACACAATCAAAAGAAGGTAAGAATGTATTATCAGGATGAGGAGGTCAGTTGCTCTAATAAAAAGCCATGATCCCTTACAGAGCCACTTTTCACATCTGGAAATTATCGGATGATGGCTGGGACTCTAGGATGAAGCAGCCTGCATCAATATGGCAAGTATATGCTGTAAGGACTCCCCAAAGGGATCCACAGACATTTACTCAAGTATCTGCACACTAGGAAAAGATGAATACCCATTTTGGGGACGATTGGACATTAGGTGCAAGTTAACATTGACATCCAGATCTATACCTTCATCGTGCCCCTTGTAAGAGCAGGGGCATGGAGGAGCCAGGTAATACATGCAACCTGATCAAAGTCTGCTAGTAGTCCACTGGGTTTGTGGGCCCATCTGGCAGTCATTTCCCTGATCCCCAATGTGTAATCGGGATCAATGCAACCAGCAGTTGGAATAAATTCCACAGTGGTCCTTGGCCTGTAGAGCAAAGAACTGACATCATGGAAGGACCAAGCGGAAGTCCCTGATCACCCCCTTTTTGGCCAACATAGCAAATAAAAGATAGGATATCATTCCGGAATGGATGGCAAAGATTTAATTCTATCTTTAAAGGATGCAGGGGTGGACGTCTTTTTTATATCTCTATTGAATTCTCTAGTCTGACTCCAGTGGAAACTGGATGGACCCTGAAGAGTGACTATGGACTCCCACAGTCTCAACCAAGTGGGAGTCCCAGCCCCAGCTGCTGGGTCTCACGTAGCATCTTTGCCAGAGAAGAGTAATATGTCTCCGGCACACAGCATGCTCCTCCTGATTTGACAAATACATTCTTTTCTGCTCCAACCAAGAAAGAGGATCAAAAACAATAGAACTCCCCTATGACCCAGCAGTAGCACTGCTGGGAATTTACCCAAGGGATACAGGAGTACTGATGCGTAGGGGCACATGGACCCCAATGTTCATAGCAGCACTCTCAACAATAGCCAAAACATGGAAAGAGCCTAAGTGTCCATCAACAGACGAATGGATCAAGAAGATGTGGTATATTTATACAATGGAATACTACATGGCAATGAGAAAGAATGAGATCTGGTCATGTGTAGCAACATGGATGGACCTTGAGGGTGTTATGCTGAGCGAAATAAGTCAGGCAGAGAAGAACAGATACCATATGTTCGCACATATAGGTGGATTCAGAGGAAGTTAATGGAGGACGATGCGGGAGAAGAAGGGGAAAAATAGTTGGGGAGAGGGAGGGAGGCAAACCATGAGAGATTCTTGAATGCTGAGAACAAACTGAGGGCTGATGGGAGTAGGGGAGAGGGGAAGGGGGGGTGATGGGTATGGGGGAGGGCAGTTGTTGGGATGAGCACTGGGTGTTATATGTAAACCAACTTGACAATAAACTAAGGAAAAAAAAACAGTTCATACGCACGTGGACCAGATTATATTCATTTCCAGTTTGCCCCTGGGCTACTTTACTCTACTACCTTCTGTCATAATCTAATCTAAGGAGATCTGGAACATCCGGTCATCCCACAGAACATCACGTTGATCCATTATGTTGATGACATCACGCTGATTAGTCCCCATGAGCAAGAAGCAGTGAGGACACAGAAGGCCTCGGTTAGTCACACGTGCTCCAGAGGATGGAAGATACACCCAAGGAAGATTCACTAAAGATTCACTCATGCTAATAGTCAACATCGTGCCTGATTGATTAGACATGGCCCCGTTAAGTTTCAGAAACAGCATAACAATTCCTGTTACCACCCACCACTATTATTTATCACTGTTTTGAAAGCCCTCGCTAGTTAAATAAGACATGATGTACAAACAATAATAAAAATAACTAAAATTTTGCTGCGTGCTTACTATACTCCAGGCACTGCTTCTGGTACTTTTTGGTTTTTACTTAATTCCCACAGTAACCCTTTGGTTGTTGGTACCATTCGAGGTGGTACCATTATTGTGGCCATTCTACAGATAAGAGTACAGTCACGGAAAGGTTAAAAATCTTGACCAAGTTAGATAAAAGTAGTAAATATCGAAAGGCAAGACTATCATGATCATAATTTGAAGATGCCCCGACTGCCTTCTTAAAAAGCCCTGAGAATTCACTGAAAACTAAGAAAAGTACTATTAATAACAAAGCCTCCCCTCCCCCAGCCAGCACCGCTCCCTCTTCTCCGGGACGCTGCGAGAGTCATCCAGCAAGGCAGATGTTTAATTTAGTCCTGGCAAGAGGGGATGGTGTCTGTCTTCCCCATTTACTCTTAATCTTTAATTGCCACCCGTCCTCCCCAAGCACTTGGGCTCATTTTTACTTTGCTCCCGTTTGCAATCAGGGTTGAGCCCCAAAGACATCTGGAGTCTTAAAACCCAGTAATGATGAGCAGAAACAAACACAAAGCAATAAAATCCTTTAGAAACCTCTGACCACAGATGATGTGCGTCTGTAAGGCCCTGGGAGCCCCAGTCATGAGGCTTAATAGCAGTGGAGGGGAGGCCGGCTTGGCAGAAATGCATTCCTTGTTAAGACCCACACTCAGATTCCGGTATCGACCATGACTGCCCCGGGGCCGGGCCCTGGATCACAGCGCCAGCATCTGTGAGTTCTCGGACAGCCGATTTCCGGGGCCCAGTGGCCCTCCTGGGAGGGACGCCTGTTGGGGCCGTCTAGAAAGGGCTCAAGGCAAGCTTGGAGCATCACAAGGAGCCTGGAGGCCTGTGGCTGCAGTTGCAGTGGGTAAGGGGAAGAAGGAATAAAGAGGCAAGCACTGTAACGAAAAGACAGAAATCAGTCTCCTAAGGACGGAGGGACTTGCCCAGTCTAATGGCGCCTGGCCACTCAGGAAACAGCATGACACAGTGGAAAAAATATTGCACCAATTTCCACAAGGCTGTCACTCACGTCCTCGCCTAGCCACTACTAGTTGAGATTCCCCTGGTGAAGCGCTTTATCCTCTGACTCTGCGGGCGATATCAGGTGGTTGTGGGAGGCACTCACTGCATAAGGCTATAGAAATGTGAAGGGTCTATTTCCATGGCCTTGACTGCAAGACACTAACTTCAAGTTCCCAGGCTTTCTTGGCGACATGAGACCCCAGCACAGTTTTGGACGCTGCTCTACGAATTTTTTTAAATGATTTCCTCCCCCCACCCTTATTTTTAGGGAGGGAGGGGCAGAGAGAGACAGAGAATCTGAAGCAGGCTCTGCGCTGTGAGCGCAAAGCCTGACGTGGGGCTCGAACCCATGAACTGTGAGATCATGACCTGAGCCCAAGTCAGCTACTCAACCGACTGAGCCACCCAGGTGCCCCAATTGTATGTGATTTCTTAAAACTACCTCCCCAATTACCTCTCCACTGGGCTTAGCCATCAGCAAATAGGCACAAAGGTGCCTTCCTCAATAGTCCTTGTGAGGATTATGGGGGACAACAAGTGGTGAGAATTTGTAAGGCACTTGGCCAATAAACATCAGTCAAGACCAGCAATCACATTCCAGGGGCTTAGCTCCCTGCCCGCCAACATTCCCTTCTCGTTCCTCCACTCAACCAAAGCATTTACAGACAAACCTACTCTGGTCCTAGAAAACCTATATCTGACTACACTTTTCCTTCCCCCTTCTTAACATCTTTCCATCTCCACACACGTGTTCCCAACTTAGGAAGTGTTGCATGTTTAGCCTTTGGATTGTGTGAACCTTGTTCTGCTCATAAGCAGAGTGGGAGGGGCCTTTGGAAAGAAATCAGGGTTGCTCAGTGTTCCATCAGCTCAAGCCACGACTGCGCCTTCCACCTCTTCCCACCCTTTCCAAAAGCATATGAGGGCATTTTGCACCCAGCCTATAGCTGGAAGAACCTAGATCCCCGAGACACTGTCAGTCATGCTTATTAGGGAAACAGGCAGAGTGAGACAGTAACTAGAGGGAGAGAGGGCATGAATAAACCCAAATAAGATGGAAGATTCTTTTCTTAACGATGAAATCTCACTGCTTCCTGGGATGGCCCCATGGGCCATATCCTAAGACAGAACTTGAGAGTGGGAGAGCAAGAGAAACCCCAACCCTGTTCCTTAGTAAGCAGGGGACGCACTGCAAAGGGTGGTCAGGGGGTTAAGGTACAGTCTAGGAGCCCCACCAAGTAGGAATGCCAACCCAGAAGCAGCTGCATTTCCAAGGAGGTTTGGCTGGGCTTGGAACTCTCCAGGTTCTGATCAGGAAACCACCATCCATTTTCAGGTTTTGAGGGGGTGGGAGTGGGGACAGGTGGCAGATGTTGGGGTTGGGGAGAGTAAGGCAGGCACGAGGGGCTGAGCTGGAAACAGGAGGGAACAGGTGTAGGGAGAGCACAGTCTCTGACAGCCAGGCCAGAGTGGGAGGTTGGTGGGTGTCAAGGCTGCAGGCTGACTCTGGGCAAGCTTCCACTCCACCTGCCTCCCTGTGCATGGCCGGCATGATTTTTAAGTTCCCGGGAATGCCTCCTGCTGGGACAAACTCAGTACACATGATGTGCAGATTAACACTTGAATTATGATATGAAGGTGACTCACCTCTCAGGAGACCAGGGAGCTGGGCAACCGTTGAGGTTCATGGGTGCAGGGAGCAGAGCTGGTGGGGGGGGGGTTATTCTCCACCAATCTGTCTTTATCTTACAGCCAATCTCTGAGGGGCTTGTGCCAGCCTGAAGATACAAGGGTAATGTCCCATATAATTCCCTTGGTTTTGAATGATCATCACAGGGCTTTATCCCATGCTCTTTTTGCCTCACTCTCTCTAGTAGACTCCATTTCTGCCCGGCACCCTCTATATTGGGCTGAGCATTTGAACTTCCTTGGCTGGGGGCCCATGAGCCCTGAACTCTCCTTCCTACAGGAAGGTGATAGCCAGTTGCCCCCAGGGCAGACTCCTGGTTCTTGTGGACAGGGAACCAGGGGACAAACGAGACTACAGCCACCTCAAGTAACAAAGCTGGATGCATCCCCAGGCTGTGATCAAAAGCTCTGCCGTGAGAAAGAACTTCAACTCAAAGTCTGCCTTGAAGATCCAAGGAGCCACCTCATCAGTATTCTGTCAGCATGGGAGATATTTCTGGCATCAGGGGTCTATAGAAGGACACTATTTATGCTCAGTATCCTTAAGAGATCTGAGGTACCGCTTAGATGGAACAGGTGTGAAGTTTCGTCTGGAGTCCAGCTTTTCTGTAAGCCTGTTGGGTGACAGGCTTCAACTTCTGCTCTTATTTTTTTTTTTTTTACAAATAGTTTATTGTCAAATTAGTTTCCACATAACACCCAGTGCTCATCCCCACGAGTGCCCTCCTCCATGCCCATCCCCCCTCCCCCCTACATCCATCAGTTAACTTCTGCTCTTAAAGGTCATGTACCGGCATTCTCTCCCCCAACTCCATTCATCCTTCCCACTTCCCTTGTGAGTTCTCCAGTGTGCTCCCAACCTTGAGACCTTGCATGTGGCCAGTGCCCTGGGACTACCCAGAATTTCTCTCGGACCGAACTGTCCCTGCACGTAGCTGAAGAAGATGGTTAACCTATATGGGCTGACTTCACAGTTACTAATGACCCCTAGTTGTTTCTTGGTGGTACTTCCCATGCCTTTGCTGGAGTGTCTGAAATCTCACCAATAAAGATGCGTTCCAATAGGATAAGGCAGAAGGACTCCAGGAACAACACTCCATTAGGGTGGGAGCACACTTGCCAGAGATAAGCTCAGTGACTTGTCATTTATCTCCAGGTATAAATTCACCTCCTCTCTCCAAAACAGTGCCTGAGCATTCCTTGGAAAGTCTGAGCCACAAATACATTCAGTCTAGACGTTACAGACACAGGAAGGCAGCGTGGCTATGAGTGGAAATTTTGGGCTCGGAGGTCAAGTTAGACTTGAATCCCAGCTGAGAGAGATAGCCCCAGTTTCCACCTAAAAATTCTCTCTATTCTAACTCCGGAAATCATTAGGACTGATAGAAATGCTCCGAGAACACACGCATATGCACGCACTCCAACAATCATTTATTGCACATTGACCACCTACCAGATTCAAAGATAGCAGCTGGCAGTTCTCTGATAACCGATACTTGGTCTTTCCTATTCAAGGTGCTTTGAGTCTAGTCGGACAAATGATTAGCGTCAGTGTACTAAGTGATTCAGTAATGGATTATGCTCAGGGGTCTAGGAGAGCCCAGAAGGGCCCTCTAATCAGTCCTGCATGCAGCCTATGGACAAAGGAGCTGACTCCGGATCTGGAAGACTATGAGGCATAGATAGATAAGGTGAAGGGGGCAGGAAGAGGGGAATCCCTTATCCCATGCATAAGGACTGGCGTGAGCAAAATTTTGGTGGAATATTGAGATACATGTGGGTAAGTATGACTAAATAAGGATTTCTAGAGCTTAAATTATGAAGAATGGGATGTCAGGGGAAAAGGCCAAGACATGTGTAAGACCTAAACCATGGAGAGGTTTTGTACCCACTCCAAAGGGTTTGAAATAGGTAAGTGATATAGCCAATCAAATTATGGATCCCTCTGGCAGCAGTGTGGGAAGTGGATCAGAAGAAGAAGAGTTCAAAGTGCTTGCAAGTTAATGGGGATGGAGTGTCCCATGTCCGGCCCCTTTGATTCATGGTTTAACCAGGGTGCTGATTAAGAGCTGTCACTGCCTAAAAAGAATTGTGGCTGTTTGGCCCCACACAAGGCTGAGGCCCCCGAAGCAACTTCTGGCAGCATCTGTTGAGTTTTATTCCAGGAGCTTTTTCAATGTCTGGATATCCTAGGCGCAGAGGAATACTCTAGATGGAAATCACTACTAGGCTGCCATAGGTGTCTCTCCTATACTATCCTGGGCAAAATGTTTGTCAATAAATTATATGAGACACCAGGCCTTTAGGTGACACAACGCTGAATACAATAGATAATGTATTGTATGATAGAAAAAAGACTCTGAAAATATTCTGACAGGCTGGAACCATGATTAAAACCAATTATATCCATTTAACCAGATAAATTTTAAAGGCCTGATTTTGGATGTCTTCAAAATTAATTGTGTAAGTGTAAGATTTGGTATATCTGGCTTGATGAAAGGAATATTTATTTGTTCATCAGATGCTTACTGGGAACCTACTATATGTCAAACCCACCACTCCCTTCTTCTTTTGTCATTGTATGTAGTACATTCTATACAAATCAGCCTGCTTTGCTCCTTTTTGCATCTGGGGCAAAGTAGAGAGAAAGACAAAGACTTCATGAATGCCAGCATGTGCCTGATATTTTCTGTCCATAACCTGTTTCATTCTTACAATAATCTTACTGTATTTCTGTTCTAGATGGCAAAGCTCAGGTGCAAAGCTGACATCTGAACCCGGATCCAACTGGTTCTGAGGCTGATTCTCTGTCCACTACCCCACATTGCCTCCACATATATGTTAAACCCCAACACTCTGCCACAGTATTGAGCTATAGCCAGAACTGAACAAGACAGAGCCTCTCCTCAAGACCTGACACTTTGGTAGGTTAAACGGGCAAGAAACGGTGGTGAAGGAGGGAAGGCAGAAGAGATCGTTTGACTTGATCACAAGGTCTGTGTGTGTCCCCACTTAGATAAAGCTGCTTAGAAGGTAATGGTAGCTGAGGCTGCTCAGTTAAGATTATGGGACCTGGAACACGGGTGACAGCCCAGCTGGGCTCCGTGCTGCTGAGACTACATCCAGACTCTGGTCCAGCTCTGCCCATGACACTCTTGAAGGGAACTACCATCTAGAAATTATTCAGAAGACACCCAGTACAGTAAGGGTCTAGAAAGCCTGTCATATGAAGAATGATTATCTTCAAATATTTGAAGATGCAATTGTACAGTTTTCCCATTGTGTATGGAGACAATTATTGGCATTTCTGTTGTGTGACTTCTGAATGCTGGAGGGTTAAGGAGCAGAAAACTAACACCTACTGGGCTATTGCCATGGGCCAGCCACTTACACGTACATTTGATCTAACTCCCTCAATAGCTCTGCCCAGTCTCCTATTTTACAGATAAGGAAGAGCTTTTGAAATTGGTCCAACATCACAGTTTGTAAATAGAGGAGTCATGACTTGCACCGAAGTTTGTTGTTGTTCTTACTCAGCATGCCCTTGTCTTTTCCTATGAGTGCCTGGGGTCAGCCAGGGTGCCCCCAGTGGATGGGCATCCTGAGGACCGTTTCCTTACATGAAGAGGAGGGCCCACAAATGCCAGAAGAATTCCTCTACTCATTGTGTTGACTTCCACAATCCTGCCAACCAACCACAGCCTTCAGTCCAGAATCCAGAACTGAGCTGAGAGCCCTCGGGCCCTTTGGTGGAGGCACACAAACATGGATCCCACCCCTTACCATGACCTTCAAGGCCCTTTTAAAATCTATTCCTTGCAATATCCAACCCTCCCTTCCTCCTCCTCCCTCCATGCTCTCAACCAGACCATTTGCTGGCTTTCCCATCCAGGCTACGCTATAAGCTCTTTCCTCTGCCTAAAATACACTTACCACACCTCCTTTGCCTGCTTGATGCCTGCTCATTCTTCATCTCTGAATGCAGGCGTCATCACCTCTGGGTGACTCCTAACATTGACTGGATTTACTGTCCTTACCACGTGCCCATATCAACGCTGTACCTTTCTCTACCCTGGCACTTTCCTCACTGCTGAGCTGTTGAGTAAGCCTTTGAAGGTGGAGACAACGCCACACTCTTCTGCATCTCCAGAGCATGGCCACATGCCTATTATTTCACACAGTCTCTCAGAGGGTCACCCAGAGAGTGGGCTTTGGTTGCCTGCAGCAGAAATATGCCCATTAAGGCATTTTCATAGGCCCCTTCTCTGCATCACCCCCCCATTCCCTCACAGGACTCCCTGGGACCACCGCAATACACTCTCTCACACTCCCCCCTCTATAAAACAATCCTCCAAGATACACTAAAAAGGGACACTGGGAAGAGGCCCCAATTAAACACTAATCGATTTTCCCTAATCTCTTTTCCCAAACTTGCACACAGACAGCCACTCTCATCGCTGGCTGGCTGGTGACTATAAGAATCTCTAAATATGTAAATACACTTTTGTTAAGTCATTAAGCTTGTAAGAAATAAGAAATTAATTAGCATTAGCATGTTGAATAACTTAGGTGTCAGTGGTTAATATGGCTAATTGACATTTAATAAGTCTTGCTATCTAATTTGCTGTGAATTGCATTAAATGTTAATTAATTGCTTATTGTGTGCACAATTATTGTATGTTAATGTGCATTTAATAGCTTATTATTTGGGTGATTGTCCTGATGGTAAACAAGTTACCTGTTAATTCTGGTTTCAACACATTCAGCACACCCCTAAACTCATTCTCTTAAATATAACCAATTAATGATTAATTAATAGAATTTTAAATTATTGAAAAAATAATTGTCAGTTTACTATGCCACAATCCCCTAGTTGAATTTGCAGAGCTTTCTGGGGTTTGTTTACCTGCCATCAGTATCCATTGCATACAATACCATCTTTTCCAATGTCATTAAGCTATTTCCTGGCTCTAATAAATGAGCACATCTTCAAAAGTGTGCCCAGATTGGTCCACATGTAAGTTTCAGAAGGCTCATTAACCAAGTAATGTGACTGACGTAAAAGCCGATGTGATATTAAAAGCGTGATCTCTAAGACAAGGGAGGCAATAGTCCTGCTCTGCTTTGTGCCTGTTCAATTCTGGGAGAGACAGATGTAAAGAGACATAACTTATCTCATCTGAAGAATTGGTGAAGAAGGTGAGGATGTTTAGACAGACTTAAGAGAAAACTCCAGGGACAACAGAATCTCTCTCTTTAAATATATGATGAGGTTTGTAGAAGATAAACCAGTTTAACTTATTGACTTAATTGAAAGTATAACACTGTTAAGTTTGAAGTGAGAGGGAAGACACTTTAGATTCCATCAGAGCTGTCTGAAGATAGAACAAGCTGCCTATAGAGGAATGAGTTCCCTGTCATGGGAGCAGTTCGAGCGTGGTCTTGGCAATTTCTTGTGCTAAAGGGACTCGAGCTTTGGATGGGTGGCTGGAGGACTGACCTTTCTGATATGTTCCAAGGCTGATATTCCATGACTGTCGTGATAAATTGCTTGCTCAACCATCTCCCTGGCCTGGGGACAGTCCTGAGCCCACAGTATCTGGTTCACTTTGGACTTAAGGGAAAATCTTACCGGTGTGCGTGAGCACATTGAATTCAATTCTGATTGGCAGCCTGGCTCTGAACAACATCTCACCACCTTGGTGGGAAAAGGCAGACTCTGGAGGACCATTCAGCTTGTTAGTTCCCGCTAGTTGGGCCAGACCACAGCTTCTGTTCAAGTGTCCTCCACCAGCCCTTTGTTCGAGGCAGTGCTTAGCAGGGAGGGACCAGCTGAGCCACTGGAGTCATTTATCTTTGACATTATGGGACAGGAGAAAGGACAAGCGCCTGGCAGGCAAATAAACTTAATGAAGTTTGTAATAGACTGCGGAAACATCAACCTCATGATCACATCAGGAATAAGCCACAAGAAACTATTAATTGTGACTCTCTCACTAACTCCCTCCTTCCAGTTCCTTCTTTGCGGTGACTGTGGCAGTAACCTCTCTAATTGTCCCAGCCTTTCAAAGATTCAAAGGCGGCTCTGTTCCCTCAGGTTTCCAAGGGCCCTTCAGGGTCAAGTGCAGTCTCTGGTAGGCCCCAAGGGTCCCAATGTTCTGAGCTTTGCCCTGTGAGAGTAGGGGAGGTGTCCTGTGCCAAGGGCCCCACGCACACAATGTTCTGCCCAGAATGTTCCTGCTGACCTTCCAAGCCTGACTCAAAATTCCTCTCTGCCAGAAAGCCTTTCTGTGACTGTGACTCTGCCTGCCCCCCACCCCTTTTGCAGGGACCATGCTTTCTGCCTGCTGGGTCTTCCTGCTGCATCAGAGCACGGAATTTACATTGGCTATTTTGACCTTGGGACTATTCTTGGACTTGGAGTGCATGCATCTGGGCAAGTGTAACCTTCAAAGCATTTAATAACCAGCATGGTAATATAAATCAGCACATAAGTCAATATATAAACTTAAAAATCTTAAATCTATTATTCCCTATTGTCCTCTCATGAAAACTGCCCACCACGTGATATAAGTTGCACTGAAAGTCACCCATCAAACCATTTTGATAGCATCCTATTCATTTCTTTATTTTCAAAAATTGTTGATGTGATCTTTTGTTTGGGGCGGCTTTGCTGGCCAAACGATAGCCCTCTCTGACTGCAATCAGGTATCGGAAGTGCATCAAACTCTTCCAGTGACTTTCCTATTCAGTTGCTCATCAGGAGGACCCTGGTAGGGAGCTCTGTGCTGAAGTCACCCTGGCTGGGGGGTGCCATATTCCCCTGACAGGACTGCCATTAACCTTCATACACTGCACCTGTTTCCACATCCCATCAACCCGGGCCACACTGGAGCAGGGGCTGAAGTATACCCTGAGGTCAGTTTGCTCAGCAGCTGCTGGGAGCCCCCTATATTTGCTCCCCACTGCTCCCAGACCTCATTACCCACCAATCTGGCCACACCTCCAGAAAATATCAAACGGACGCTTCTCATCTCAACCACATGTGCTATTTACCAACCGACTAGTATGGAAGTGATTTACTGTTTCCATCACTGGTTCGCTGTGTTGATGAATTCACATGTACCCTGTCACATCCTTAAGGGCAGGTGTTCTAGAAGGCATCCGCTCCTTTTGATAGTGGCAGCAATTCTGAAAAGGGCTCCGCAATAGCTATAAGTGACACAGCTGTTGGGCCAGCTCATCCGACCTCAAAAATGATCCCCACATTCCTCCTTCCCAACACACCCCCAAATTAGTAGAAGATCAGGTCTCCATCCCTGCTTCCCTGAGGACATTGTACCATGAAGCACCAACCTGACCATCCATATATTCTGAGTTAGGAATATAATGTAATATAATATAATATAAAACATAATATAATAACACATAACATAATTATATATAAAACATAATTCATATAATATCATAATTCCTATGCTTCTCTTCCTGAAGGTGTCAGAGGTGGTCAAGGACCACACAGACAGGGGTAGCCACGGGTCCTGTATAAATCTCCACCTGCTCAGGAGATTTATGGGGACGGATGGCTGCGTAGGGGTGGGAGGGGCGGGAACTGGGAGCAGAAGGAATGACATGATTGCTGTCTAGACAGGCAGGCCCTTGTTGTTGGAAATGGCTTCTCGTTGCCTCTGTTGGTTGAGGCTTCAACAAAAGTAGAAAGATGAGCCAGGTCTCCATCGGGGGCTGAGATCTTCTGAGGTGGAGATCATTAACAAGAATAATTCCTCTCCATGCACAGCATTTATCATCTGCACCCTTGGCGGGGGCCGAGGAATCTTATGCTTTTAGAGAAGAGCAGTGGGCAGTGTTAGGTCAGGATGTGAATGACAATAAGCAAATCCAAAGCTGTCCTGTCCCTACAGCCCCTCCTCCACCCTCAGAAAAGTTGGCCTGTTCAATTCACTTAATGACATGGTGGGCGATGGTATTTCCAAACAGTGAACCAGCTGGGCTGTGATCGCTCTGATGGGAAGCATGCCAGGCAGCCTCGGCTGTGGCACCGGGACCCTATCAGTGTGACACACGTTTGGGGAAATGCTGTAACTCAGTCCTGACACCCGGATCAATGGCACCCATTTCAGAGAGCCACCTTCCTAGGGAAACAGACAAGGTGTTGGCCTCCGGGTGCTCAGCAGACCATAGTGGTGATGTGTATCTCGCTCCCAGTCCTCTATCCTATGTCTGCCGGTGACTATTCCATCCGCTGAAGGTACTGCCTGAGCTGGGCTCTGAACTCAGGCATGGCCTTGGATCCTGTCTCCACCGCTCATGCCGGGTGATCCCAGGCCAGTTGCTTACTATTCAGCACCCCTCTGAATCACGGTCATGACAGTCCAGGTATCATGGACATTTAAAGACATGATGCATGTAGGGACTTCAGAACGGTACCCCGCATCCTAGATCAATAAGCCTGAGCAGTTGGGGCGGTGTCATCTGCCCTCATCTCTTTTTCTGTTACCATCTTTTGGCCTGTGCCTCAGTCCCCACATATACATCGCTAAACCTTTCTTTACTTCGATCTTTGTCAGTCTGTCTCTGCTTTTAGCTCCCTCTCTCTCTCCTCCAGGTTCTCTGGATGTCTCTGTGTCTGGGTCTCTCTGTCTTCCTCTGTCTCTCTTCTTGGCTCTTCAATATTTTCTGCCAGACTAGACTTCTTTTGCATTCCTTAGACTTGGAGGATTATGACATCAGAGGACTTCAAATCCTGTGCAGGAAAAAAGAACTTTCCTGAATGATCACCACCGCCTTGGTGAGGCTTGAGCTGCAAAGTCCAGAATTTACTACTGCAATCATCCCACCAGAAGCTGAGCCAACTTGACTGGTCTTGTGGAGTGGCATGCAGTCAGGATCGGGCGCCAGCCCTCCCGCGGAGCAGAACCTAGCTGCCCAGCCCTCCGCTGGGTGCTAAAAATAGGCTTGGGGGCGAGGGCAGCTAAAAATATGCTTCTCACAATGCAGCCTTGCTGTGCCACGGACAGCAAGCCAGCAGGGAGGGGCTTCAGGAACCCTGGGGTCTGCAGCTGCGTAGCCCCCAGCTGGGCAAGGGATGGCTGGGGGTTGTGGAGGGGAGAAGCGAGGGCAGACACCAGGGGCCTGCAGGCCCATCAGCAACTTGGAAGCACGCAGCAGGCCATTGAGTCCGTCACAGAGGCCGTGGGGTTGCAGGGGCGCACAGGCAGTGAGCTGGTTAGTGGCTACCGCCCCAGAGCCAGTGAGCAGGAAGTCAGCAGGGGTGCCTAGGTATACCCAAGGCTTCTTTACCTTTTGTCCCCCACTCTATTCTGTCTCTGCTGGTCCGTCAGGACTAGGGCTGCCCTCAGTCCTCTGGTTAACTCCTCTATTCCACCAACTGATGCCTCCTTGTCCTCACAAGGGAGAGATTTCATGCTGCCAAACCCAGCCCCCAGGCATCGAGCCAAGGAGAGGTGCTGTCCTCTCCAGGAGGGAAGGGAGAAAGTGATCTCTCCTGAGGAAGAGCAATGCCGGTGAATCCCAAGGCCAGGACTATTCTGTTCTTCATTTTACAGCTAAGGAACTCTCGAAGCTCAGAGAAGCATGGTAATTTGCCCAAAGCATCCAGCCAGTCAAAGGCAGAGCCCACCTTTAAATCTCTCTGGGTCCAACTGAGTGCGTTTGCTCTGCCCTCTCCATCAGTGGTTCTCAACGGGAGATGGTATTGCCCTACCAGGGACATTGGGCAAAGTCTAGAGACCAGTCCAGTAGTCACAGCTCTGAGGGGGTGCTACTGGCATCGTGTAGGTAGAGGCCAGGGACACTGCTAAATCCCCTCCACTGTGTGGGACGGCCCCATGGCAAAAATTACCCAGCGCAGAATGTCAGGAGTGCTGAGGTCCTGAGCCCCGCTTTACACCGTGCTGCAGTAATACCTCGATCAAAGTGGTTGTGGAATGTGGTTTGCGACAGAATGACCTGGGAGCTTGTTTAACTCAGAAACCTGGGCCCCACTCCAGCCACTCACATTCTCCTAGTTGGTGGAGGCCTGGAAATCTGCATTTGACCCAGGACACCTGCTCCCCACCCCCAGCTCCCAGGCTACCACACCAACACTTTCCAAGAGAAAAGTTGCTAAGGGAAGGTACCAAATCCCTGTCAGCTCTGAATACCCCCCGGCACAAGGTAAGCACTTATAACACATTCCCAAGTAAGAAAATACACACACACACACAGCACACACACACACACACACACACACACACTTTAGGGGAACCAAGGAGCCGTGTAGCCACCAAAGGTGAAAGTCCCGTGACCCACAGCACCAATTTTGTGGCCTCCCTCGTCTGCATATCAATAACCTAATAAATTGCTTGCTGCAGGCAGTGGTCACTGGAAGTGTCAATCAGTATGCCTTACTCCAAACCCTTCTTTTGATATAAACAAGCCAATACATCGCACAGATGGGACCATTTGGATTAGAAGCTGAAGTAAGAATGAGTGAAACCACAGGTGCATTGTCAAGATTAATATGCAGGCAGGTTCGGAATTGGAATGGTACCAGGTACCATCACGCCTGGCTGGGGAGGCAGAGTAATACGAATTGACTAAAGACAAAGGGAAGACAAATGGGAAGTGACAAAGCTCAAAGGGGAGCGGCCGCAGCTAATGGGCTGAGTAACTAAGAATTCCACCCAGCCTATCCCCTAGCCTGTCCACTTGGATCTTTCCTCCCCAACGTCCAGGAAACATCCCCAAGACTAGGCTCCCAAGCATCTGGATGGATGACGCACCCTGTACCATGTCAATAACAGCCTGCCTATTATCAATTTAGTTCAACAGATAGCCGCCTCAGACAGGGCAGACAAATGAGACACCATCGTAGGAAAGAAAAGCCAAGTGCTCGGAGCATCTTCATGCCAGAAGAGTGTTTATTATAGGAATCACAACTAAGGAGAAGTCTAGGGACAGCCCAGCCTGGCTCAGGAATGAAGTCTTCCTTCCCTCCTTCTTTCCCTCCTTCCTTCGTTCCTTCTTTCATTCCTTCCTCCCTCCTTCCATTTCTCCTTCCTCCATTTCTCCTTCCTCCCTTTCCACCGCCTTCCATCCCTTCCCTCCTGCCTTTGAAGAGCATGCAAGTCTGGTGGCCCTGGTGGAAAGCATCTGCCATCCAGCCTACTAGAAAATCCCTAAATAAGGGCTTAAAGAGGATGGGTTTTCAGTCCAGAGATTTCAGTTGGTGACAGCTTTGCTTTTCTCTCTGCTGCTCAGAAATCAGGCCCTGGAGGTGAAGCAGGGGTCCATTTATGGGATTGGGGTGTTACTGGATAGAAATAACTGACCCTCAGAATTCAGAAGAAAGAAAATGACTTTATACCCATAGGAGGAAGATAGACTTTATTTTATTTATTTTTGAGAGAGAGAGAGAGACAGATTATGAGCAGGGGCAGGGCAGAGAGAGAGGGAGACACAGAATCTGAAGCAGGCTCCAGGCCCTGAGCTGTCAGCACAGAGCTCGATGTGGGGCTCAAACTCACAAACTGTGATATCGTGACCCGAGCTGAACTCAGATGTGCAACCAACTGAGCCACCCTGGCATCCCAGAAAGAAGATATTCTTAACTGTCCGGCTGACAATCTGGAAAATCTTGGCAGGCCCAGGACTATTGTGTGAACAGGATTATACCAAATAGCTACTATATGCATCCTGCTCCCTGCGAGGCAGCAGTAGCTGCTCAATTAATATTTGTCCAATGACTGACAGACCTCTGTTGTACCAATGGACATGAAGAATGATGAGTCCATTTTTTACAGTCCAACTCCTATCATGTCTTCTTTACTCTCATACTGACTCTTTTATGCATCTTGAAAATCTAGAGGAATGCCCTAACACCAGGAGAGAGCAAGCCAAGTGTTGGAGGCAGGGAGCCCACTGGCCGGGCGGGGCTGGCACAGACAAACAGCCAGTGGAGTGACAGGAGGACAGACAGGTCCTGGAGCATCTTGTGCTTGGCGCTTTCATATGCATTCTTTCAACCTTCAAAGACAAGAGTTATTACCCTCCAATTTAGGTGAAAACACTGAGACTTCTCAAGGTCACAGAGCTAGCACACAGGAGAGGAGGGTAACAGTCCTTTGCAGAAGCTTGGCTAGATGGGGCGGAGGGAAGAGTGGCTGTTTTGTGGAAGGGGGATCTATAAGGAGGGATCATTAGGAATCATTATGGAATTTTTAGTTGGTAATTAATGGAACAAAAATGGCACCCAAGAAGTACATTAGAATTGAGATGAGAAGCATGGGTTAAAGCGGGAAGCTGGAGGCAGGAAAGCTGATCCCCCTATCTAGCCCTAGTGAGAAGTGGCAACGTTCCATCCCTAAAAGGCAGGCATGGGTAGAGAAGGCAGAGAATGAGTATCAAACCCCTTCATAAAGCATTAGAAAATAGCTGGAGAGCCTTCCATGAGGCTTGAGCTTATCTACTCGGACTGGCTTTAATTCTCATTGACCTTATAGCTCCTCATACCCGAATCCTTGCAAACTGTTCTGTGGTTCTCACTCACCCAGGGGGAAGTGAGGCAAGGAGAGGAGACCGGCTTGGGAGAGGAGGGTGGGGTTACCAGAAACTCACCACAGTCCCTGCAAACCAGGGCTCTGCTCCAGATGGACAAGGGGCAAGGAGAGTGGCCTGGAAACTACACGCTCTACTCCTTGGATTGGGTTCTAGATTCTGAGGATGGGGGGCTGTCCTGAAAATGGGGGCCTGAGTTAAGAGTGGGAGAAATGGGTCAGGAATATGGGATGATCTGGAAATGCAAGGTGATCTAAAGAATGGGGTGCTGTTGATTATTGAATGTTCTAGAATGAGGAGACTTGCTGGGAATGAGGGCTGCTCTGGGAATGTGGAGACTGTGTAGGAAATAGGAACTAGAAAAAGGAGATGTTCTGGGAACAAGGCCATGCTGGAATGGGACCTTAGTCGAGGAAATGGAAAACTAGTGCGTCTAGAAGGCCTGAGGCCTATCCATGACATGAAGTGCTTTTCTGAGCTGACTTGGCAGGGGCATCCCCTTTCCAAAAAGATCTTCTCTCTGGTGAGCATGAGGAAGGGACTGCAGAGAGGGTCTGCACCCACTAAGGTGGGTGACGAATGGGTAGCAATCAGACAAATGGCTTTCAAACGTTTTGGGTGAGATAGAAAAACCCTTTCATTTCATCCCCAATTTTATTTCATTCTGTTTCACCTCATATTTCACTTAATGGGAGCTGTCAAGGAGATTCTTTGATTTTCCCCCCTCCTTCTCCGGCAGTCTTATGCAGTCTGACAGCCTTAGAGATGGGTTTTTGGAAGACCCACAATGCAATACATTGTTACAGCCGCCGGTTGTAGGATCTATGTGTCTGTGTGTACTTCTGTGAATGCAAGCTTATGTGTGCACCCCTGTTCCCCTGCCAAATGTGTGTGTGTGACAAAAACTGAAAGAGTCTGGAATGAAGGGCTGGGTGCTGGGCTTGGATTCTGACTCTGAAATTTAGTATCCCTGTGTCCACTGAGTCTCAGAGGACTCACTGTAGAGTGAGTGTAATAACACAGGTCCTTCACACCTCAGAGGACTGTCATGAGGCTCATAGCACAAGAAAGAGAAATACTCCCCTGTGATCAATAAATGCTACTGATAATTACAACTGCCATTTGTCTGCCAAGGGTACCTCTTGATCCATCCTGAGTTCTGTGGAGTTTATTTTGTTATTGAGGTATCACTGACACACCTTACATGAATCTCAGGTGTACAACACAATGATTGGACATTCTTAGACACCAGGAATTGATCACCACAGTAAGTTTAGTTACCATCTGTCACCATACAAAGTGACAAAATATTTTCTCTTGTGATCAGAACTTCTAAGATTTACTTTCTTAGCAACTTCCAAATTTGCAATGCAATATTATTGACTGTGTCATCATGCCATACATGATGTCCCACTGACTTATTTTATACCAGGAAGTTTGCACCTCTTAATCCCCTTCACCCATTTCTCCCACCCTCTCCCCTCTGGCAACCACCAATCCATTCTCTGTATGCATAAGTTTTGTTTGGTTTGGTTGCTTATTTTGTCATTTAGGATCCACATCTAGGTAAAGTCATACAGCATCTGTCTTTCTCTTTCACTTAGCATAATACTCCCCAAGATCCATCCACACTGTTGCAAGCAGCAATATTTCATTCCTTTTTATGGCTAAGTACTATTGAACTGTATATACACACCACGTTTTCTTTCATTTTTCCATGGATGGATAGTTCCTTCCATATCTTGGCTATTGTTCAATAGGGGTGAATACATCTTTTCAAATTAGTGTTTTCATTTTCTTTGGATAAATACTCAGAAGTGGAATTGCTGGATTGTAGAGTATTTCTATTTCTAATTTTTTGAGGAATCTCCATACTGGTTTCCACTGTGGCCGCCCCAGTTTTCATTCCCACCAACAGTGCACGAGGGTTCTCTTTTCTCCACATCCTCACCAACACTTGTTATTTCTTGTCCATTTGATACTAGCCATTCCAACAGATGGGAAGTTACACTTATAGAGTGTATTTTGATTCTGCCTCTGCCAACTCCCTATACCCCTGGTGACTTGATATTCTCAGAACTACCATGTCAGCTCCTGATCTTGGCCAAGCTCCTCTGTCTTCTTCCTCTGCTTCTCCTCACAGGAGAAAGTCAACAAATGCAATTTAACAAGACATCCCTAGACTTATTTGTTAATTCAACAAGCATTTATTGAGCATTTGCTACAGGCAAGACTCTATGCTAATCTCTGGGGACACATAGCTAAATAAAACAGAGGCCTTGTGCACAAAGAGATTTCAGATAAGCTAAATACTTACAGCATCACATAAGAAGTGTTATGGTGCCTCCAAGCCCAGGGACTGTGGCAGTGCTGAGGAGAGGTCCCTGACTCAGCCTATGGAGGGGTGACAGTGTAGGCATCCTGGAATACATGACCCTTGAAATGACTTTTGAAGGATGAGAAAGAGTTGGCCATCTGAAGGGAGCATGTGCAATCTGGCGCTCAGCCTTACCACTACTTGGCAAAACTGTAGGCCGTTTTGGAGATCTTCCACATCTGTCCCCCAGTTTTCTCTCCCAAATCTTTACTACATTCCTCAAGTTGTGCACAGCTTCTGGGTCTTCCTTCTCCGGCATCCCAGCCTTACCTCTGGGTTAACCCTCCCAAAGCATTGATAGGATCGGATCACTCAATGCTCAAACACTCACACCGCATCCAGAACCAAGTCCCAACTTCTTAACCTGGCATTCAAGGGCCTCTGCAGGCAAACTTTGCAACTCCATATCCTTCAAAACCCCAAACACCAGACAATCAAAGCTACTTGCCAGTCTCTGAACATACTGCTCCTTCCCACTTCTCCATCTTTACTCCTTGCTCTTCGTAATGCTGGAAAGTCTTACCTGCCCCCACATCCCATTTTCTTCCATGGAAATCATATGGACCCCTAAGTCCTAACTAAGGTTCCACTGTCTCAGAATGCCTTACATCTGAAAGATATCCTCCCTTACCTCTGAAAGAGATCCTCCCTTCTATAATGCAGCTGGTGACCAAGAAACCTCACAGACACAGAGATTACTTTCATATCAGGGACAAAAAGAAACAATTATGGAATTTTAAGTACCAGAGTGAATGGAGGGGTGGGAAGAGGACACCAAGGCACCCATACAAATCATTCCACATAGGTAACTATGGACATTGATTCATGACAGAATCAACATACAAACTCATTTCTTCTCAAAACTCGAAGTTTCTAAAATGACTAAAAAATATTTTTAAAGTATAAATCTGCATGGACAAAAATCTTGGAAGTAGAGGGGTGCCTGGGTGGCTCATCCTGTGGGTGGTTTAAAAAAAAAAAGAAAGACAAGAAAATGGCATTAGATTTATCAATAAAGACAATGAACAACAAACCAATAAAATTCTGAGAGGGAAAAAAAATGTCTTCTAACCTACAATTCAATAACCACCCAGGCTTTTTCTTATTCAGTCTGACATTTTCAGCAAGGTTTGAAAAAATGGATCTACCATGAACATTTCTCAGGAAACTTCTGAAGATACACTCCACTAAAATGAAAAGATAATATAAACCAAGAAAGAGAAAGATATCAAATCAGGAAATAGATCTATCATAGTTGAAAGGCATGATTTCCCTGGATGATAGTGAAGGAAATGCCAAAGATGGTAGCAGCCTAGAGTCCCAGAGAGCAACCAGTATGGAGAGAACAGGATGGCTGAAGGCTCTTGTGGGTGGTTCCCCCCAAAACCCAGAATAGACAGATGATCTCTTGTGGTGAACTTTATGGAGAAGCATGTGATAATTTCATTGAGGAGTTTGAAGTATTTATATATTACATACCAAGCAAACAACTGAAATGAGCAAAGATCAATTCTAAGGAAAACAAAAAGTTATTCAAAAGCAGAAATATACCCATTACAATATGTGACTTAACTATTAACATTTACATAGGAGCAACGAATACACTATTTAATCAAAAAGTGCTGGAAAGTAATAGAAAGGTAGAAGAAAGGGAGTATTTGTGGGGAGGGGAGTGAAAGATTTAAATTCCCCTCTCCTGCTTTAGAAAGACAACGGATAGTCTGTAAACCTTAGAAGTCAACAAACGATTATAAATGTGTGTTATTTAGAATCAAGGATATAATTACCAAACTGAACAGCAGAAAAAGTTGGAAATGATTGCTTTTGGAGAAAGGGACAAAGAGACAGGATGGATAGAAGAGGCAACTGCTCTTTTCTGTTACTTATCTTGTAATACCATTTGAAAACTCTGTGCACTGTATGTAAGGGAGAGAGAGACAGAATTGTAACAGTACGATACTGATTTTTTTTTTTTTTTATCATCTAGGAGTTTGGACTAAGGTCTCAAAGCTGAGAAAAATTATTAAATGTGTGGACATTCTAAAGAGGATGCTTAGAGGCATCTCATCTGCAAGGTTTCCCAGGAAATGGGGAAATTCAACCTGGGGCCTTCCCCCCACCACCCACCTCAGTCTCACACATGAGAGAGGACTAGAGGTTAATGGAGGGGATTCACCGGAAGCAGCTGGCCTAGGGAGGGTTCTTGATCGCTACCCCTCTGTGAGACTGAAGCAAAACAGGGCATGAGTTTCTGGAGAACATGAACTATATCCAGGGGAGCTTGAGGCAGCATGAGCCTGGAGACTGGCACCTGATCCTCACCTGAAAAAGTCAAAAGGTCAGGAGCAGGCTGACTGTGTGTGCATAGAGCCTGAGTATCCTGCGTCTGGTGGAGCTTTCCCTGGGAGAAGTGGGTGTCACAGCAGGAGCTGGACAAAGCTGTCCTGAGGGGGACCTGCCCTAGAGGACTGTCTGCTGGGTGAACTGACCCCGGTGGAGAGGCTGGGGGATGATGCTGGAGAAGGATCTTAGCAGGAGTCAGTGGAGGTCATCCAGAGGCTCTAGTTATTGGAGGACCATGAGGGAAAACTATAAAGGACTCAAAGATGCACCCCAGGAGGGAGAGAGCCAGCATTTGACAATCCAAACAGCACACTGTGGACCTTGCTACCAAATTATAGCAGCACCAGTCGAGGTCAATGTGTCCTTCTCTCTACTCCTCCTCTCACCCAGCCCTGGAGGAGCCCCAGGCAAGGCCAGCAGGTGGGATGGGATGGAATAGTAGCTTAAAGAAATAAACACCCACCCTCACCCCACAGCTGGCTAATGAGCACAGGGAGGTCCCGAGCTGGGAAGAAAGAGAAAAGCTTAAATTGGATGTGAAATGAAAGTATTGATTTAGATCCACCTGGCCTTTTTAATACCTGAAAATAAACCTTCTAATATCTGAAAGTGACTGGAAAAGCTATAGAATCTGGCCAGGGGCAGGGAAGGGTGATTCAACAGGGGAAGTGGCTTGCTGGTCCATTTTTTAAGTTAACTTATCTTCAAAAACAAGAGGAATAATATGCATTGACACCTACTGTGTGATGGGCATTGACATATGTTGCCTCCCTGAATCCTGACAACAATCTTCGAAGGTAGTGGGTGCTATTTGTGCTTTACAAATGAGGGAATTATATTTCAGAGGAATGAGGTTCCCACAATCACACAGCTACTAAGTCATGGGCCAGGAATCACACACAGGATGTGTCCCCAGGGCCCTTCTACCTCCCAGCCAAAGTGATGAGAAGTCCAGATGTTGACATCAAACAGACAGGATTCAAGCCCCAAGGCAGCCAGTAACTACCACCATGTCTCTTGGACATATTGTTTACTTCCCCTTGGCCTCAGTTTCCTCATCACTAAAATAGAAAAGTAATACTCTTGTTACAGGCTTGTTGGGGGGATTAAATGAGATCATTCATACACAGAGTTTAGCATATTGTCCTGCACAGAGCAACTCTCAATATATAATATCTACTATTATCATTAAGCTATATTGCATTCTGAATAAGAATGTTGTCAAGATGAAGTGAGGCAATACTTCAGAAGTGCCTGGAATACTCTTTCTTTAATATTTTTTAAGTTTTATTTTATTTTATTTGAGATAGAGTGCGAGTGGGAGAGGGGCAGAGGAGAGAGGCCCAAGGAGGGCTCTGCACCACCAGCACAGAGTGCAACATGAAACCATGATATCATGACCTGAGCCAAAACCAAAAGACAGACGCTTAAGCGGCTGAGCCACCCAGGTACCCCAGAAGTGCCTGGAATACTACTGGACAAACAGCAAATACTAATAATTGGTTGAATCAAACTTGAGTTTCTTCTCCCCTGTGATAATATGGAATGTGTTACATTCCTCATTACACTGCAGATACTTCATAAAAACAGAATCACAAAATTGGAAGGGGTCTTGGAAGTCCTTTATTTGTGTACTTTCTCCCATAACAGACTGTCAACTCCTTAAAGGGAGAGGTCCTATCTGGCACTTCCTTCATTAATTTACCTCCTTATCAGTTCAAGAAATGTGTATGTAGTACCTATGGGCAAAGTATTGCACAAGATATTTAAAGAGGCAGACAGAGATGATTAGAATCTAGATCCTGCCTTCAGGAACTTGAAACTTAAGCAAAGCTGAGAACAGCATCTGGAATGGAGGTGCAGATGAGATCCTGGGGAGGGGGGAGGTGGCACCATCTACCCTAAGTGGCATCCCTCTCAGTGCATGAGGAGGCACACGCTAAATGGTTGTTGAATCAATGATGAAGACATGTGTCTGTGATTCAGAAAGTGTGCACCCAGAAGGACAGAATAATGAGTGACCTGAGCACACATTTGTGGGCATTAAAATTTCATGGTGTCTTGGAGAGCGGACAAATGGCATACTGTGTTCTCTGCCCTTGAATCTTTCTCAGTCCCATCCTCAAGCCTGCTCTGTGCCCATGTTGCCCTCTATATTGGATGTCTACTAAACCTATCCAGGGGCCTGACGGTGATCTGATTTAGCCATTGTTAAATTCCTGACAGTCACCAGTGCTGACCTGTCGTCCTNCAACTACATTAGTCTTCTTCTCTCTCTGGTCTTTCCTTTGCTGGCTTTGTCTCTGGGAAGAAATAGACAGTATATTTTTCATCTTATCTTTTTCTCTTATTCTAGCTCTTATTCTTACACAGATGCACGCACACACTCACATGTACACACACATCGTGTTAGGATAGATGCACTCATATGCTCTCATAGAGACCAGCAGTCTCAGAGACAGACCACTCTCCCCTTACCTGGTCACTTTGCATTGCAGTGGTTCATTGGGGAACATCATCCTTCTCTCAACACATACCACCACCACCATCACCACAACAACAACAACAATCAAACTATGCCATCATAGTTTGATTGTTTGATGGCAAAAATGCCATCAGCATTTCCCATGCTGGAAATTCTACAATGGCAGTGCCAAATGATTGTTAATATGTAGACACTGCAAGGAAGGATTCCACATCAGCCTCTCAATCACTTATACCTCAGAGTCAGCGAAAGCATAAGATCCTTTTCTAAGAGTAGAGAGTAGGAGGGGAGCCTAGGTGGCTCAGTTGGTTAAACATCTGACTTTAGCTCAGGTCATGATCTGAGTGCTCGTGGGTTTGAGCCCCATGTTGGACTCTGTGCTGAGAGCTCAGAGCCTGGAGTCTGCCTGGGATTCTGTGTCCCCCTCTATTTCTGCCCCTCACCCACTCATGCTCTATCTCTCTCTCATTCAAAAATAAATAAACGTGTTTTTAAAATTTAAAAATATATCTAAGAGTAAGGAGTAGGAGACATGAAAATGTCAAGAGAGAAAGAAGCACTAACTCCATTCTAGGACAAAGGACTCAGATAATAGCATTCAGTTTAGGTTGAACTGCACACCAATTTCGTTCGAGGCACCTGGAAAGCCAATGAATACAACCCAGATCCTGAGAAACTCACAGATGAGGCCAAGTAAGCAAACAAGTGATAAGTAAATTTAAAGAGTAGTGAATGCTATCATTTTGGTCAAGGGTAAGTGAGAGCCCAGTGGAATAGCACCTGCCCAAGCTGAGAGGTTGAGGTGAAGAGAAGTTTCTGAAGATGGTGACACCAGAGCTGGTTCTTCAAGCTTAGAACTAAAGGCACACCCCCACCAATGTTTTAAGTAGAAATGGTCACGGGGGTTGAAACTGTACAAGAGTGATCTCTGAGTATGGAGAATTTCCACTTCCTAGAAAGCAGGATGTTGTAGCTAAAACACTCCGGATCTGGCTTTGGGTCCCCCTGGGTCATGAACCAGCCTCAACCTTCTCCAGCCAGAGAACTTTAGGAGAGGCACATTGTTTCCCTCAGCCTTGGTTTCTGCACAGTACTATTTGCTTTGCTTGCCCCCTCAGGTTGTTCTGAAGACTTGGTGAGCTAACAAGGGTGCAAGTGCTCTGTCAACTGCATAATTACACTCTGTATGCGTGAGTTATTGCTTCTCTTTATTTTGGCAGATCCCTCCCCTTCTGTCTCCCAAAATGCAAGAATCAGTCTAACAAAGGACCTTCTTTCCTACCACACCAACTCCAAGCTACCAGACATCTCTCTTGGGGGAGCAGTGAGGTCCCCAAGCATCTGTTTCTGGTTCCACGCTCCAGGCTCAGGAAGCAAGAGTCTCTGTGGGGAGAAGAGTAAAGTGGAAACTCAGTAGGAAATTAGTTGCCCAAGGTTTGAGGGTAATGAGCTTATCAGTCATGCAGCATTAATAACTGCACAGTACAGACTTGCAATGGCTTGGCTCAGAGTCCTCTCTCTGCAAGTGCCAGCAACATGTCTAAGCAATAATTGTCATAGTAAATATTCCATGGTTTTAATACAATACTAATACTCTTTTCATACTCCTTCTCTCCACTCAATTTATTCCTGAAATCCACTGACAAATAGAACACAAATAGGAGTTCAAAGATGGAAGGTCAAGACTACGACAAGCAGACAAGCTGAGCTGCCTTGATTTTGTTACTCACAGATCTGTCAATGTTCATGGCTTCAAGGGTCACAGCCTCAGATATATGATAGCATGTAATAGAAGGACTAAAATTTTAACTCCCTAAAGGACTGATCTTTGGCAAGAGTGTGAAATAGATGAGCTTTGAGGGGTGGTGAAACGAATGCTTGGATCTTGGCAGAGGCCTAATTGACCTTTGGGGCATGAAAGCCTGAGATGTTCAGTGTGCTTATTGATAAAAGTATCCACTGTCTCATCACCCTCTTGGAGCTGTTATGAGGATAAAATGAAATAATGGAGGTGAAATTGATTTTTGAATTATAAATTAGTTATCATCATTGACATATATTATCCCATGGCTGCCTTCTGTATTGTTAGCATTTTCTTGGCTGTAGTCCGTCGCCCCAAGTATCATACTGGAGAATGCTCTTAAAGTACTCTCCATGGACAGTGCCTCTTTTTATAAATATAGTACAAATTGCTTGATTTTCATGAATCCTTGCGAGTCATTACATTACAAGCTAATTTACACTAGTTTCCTAGCTTATGTTACACTAGGTTTCTAGTTTACACCATGTTACTAGTTGGTGGTCGGTTACTAGGCTACCCTGAACTAGTTTACTAGTTTATGCTTGGTTACCCTGAACTAGGTTATTAGTTTATGCTAGGTTACTGGGTTACCCTAAATTAGGTTACCAGTTTGTGCTAGGTTACTAGGTTACATTAAACTGGGTTACTAGTTTACACTAGATTGCACTAAACTAGGCTACTAGTTTAGTGTACACTAAAACTAATCTAAACTAAACTAGTTTACACGAAAGTATGAATAAATGCTTATATTCAGGGGCTGCCCAACCTTCAGGACCTGTTACTCCAAACGTGTTCATCTCTGATGGGAAACTCAAGTGAAATTCTAATGGGCTTAAGGGAAAGATATTAAAGTTGAATGAGACCTTTCCCCTGTTCCTCAAATGAAACACTCTTAACCCAGTTGTATCACTCTCTGTAACCCGAAGTCCATAGTTCTTACAATGGAATTCAAAGCCTTTATTCAGAGCTCTTCATAATTTGACCCCAACATTTCTTTCCAACTTTATCTTTCATTATCTCCATGAATTCTTCCCTTTAGCCAATGGAATCTCTTCTTATTCCACATAATATGCCCTTTGCTTTAAAAAAAAAACATTTTATTGAGCAAATCAAAGGACTCTAGATGCTGACTAGGATGTTGAGAAACTATCACCCTCCTACACTGTTGGCAGGAATGTAAATGGGTGCAGCCCCTCTGGAAAACAGTGTGGAGATTCCTCAAAAAATTAAATATAGAACTCCCCTATGACCCAGCAATAGCACTGCTAGGAATTTACCCAAGGGATACGGGAGTGCTGATGCATAGGGGCACATGCACCCCAATGTTCATAGCAGCACTCTCAACAATAGCCAAAACATGGAAAGAGCCTAAGTGTCCATCAACTGAAGAATGGATCAAGAAGATGTGGTTTATCTATATAGTGGAATACTACATGGCAATGAGAAAGAATGAAATCTGGCCATGTGTAGCAACGTGGATGGAACTTGAGGATGTTATGCTGAGTGAAATAAGTCAGGCAGAGAAGGACAGATACCATTGTTTGCACCTATAGAAGGATTAGGAGGAACTTAACAGAGAACCATGGGGGTGAAGAAGGGGGAAAATAGTGGGGTGGAGGGAGGGAGGCAAACCATGAGAGACTCTTGAAGGCGGAGAACAAACTGAGAGCTGATGGGGGGGAGGGGGAGGGAAAGGGAGATGATGGACATGGAGGAGGGCACTTGTGGGGATGAGCACTGGGTGTTATATGGATACCAACTTGACAATAAACTATTAAAGAAACATTTTATTGAGGTATGATTAACATGCAATAAGCTGTATATACTTAATGTATACAACTGGATGAGCTTGGAGATAAGCATATACCCATGAAACTATCACCACACTCTACACCATAAACATTTCCATCACCTTGAAATGTTTCCTCCAGTGCTTTATTTATTTTGAGAAAAGAACATTTGTTATGAGATCTACCCTCTTAGCCAATTTTTAAGTATATAATATGGTAATGTTAACCATAGAGACTGTACAATATATTTTTAGAACTTACTAATCTTGGGTAACTGAACTTTGGTACCTCTACTTAATACCTTCCCATTTTCCCCTCCTTCCATTCCCTGGCAACCACCATTCCAGTCTCTGCATCTATGAATTTGACTAAAATTCCCTGAACAAGTGGAATCATGTGGCATTTGTCCTTCTGTTCCGGCATATTTCACTTAACATAATCTTTCCCATCCACATTGTTATAAATGTCAGGGTTTCCTTATTTTTTAAGGCTAAATAATATTCCATTGTATGTTTATACCACATTTTCTTTATCCATTCATCTGTGATTATTGTCAACAGTGCTACATTGGACATAGGAGTTCAAATATCTCTTCGATATTTTGATTTCAACTTTCTTGGGTATAGACAAAGACTGAAATGGTCAAATATTGCCTTTCCAGAAATCCTCTTTGGATATACACATATTCCTGGGAATAGTGGTTCAGTAAGCTTCCAACACTCTGGCATAAATTAGCTTATCAGATGATTTTCCTGGTGATAAGAGAGGGAAGAAACATATGAGCACTAGTATATAAATGCTGGGTATTTTTATGTGAGTAAATCAGGGCCTGGACTAGGGTGAAGCAAGCATGCTGCCCAGAGTTCAAAATGTAAGGAAGCAAATCATTTTCAGTTTCATGCAGGTGTGCAGAATTGGTACTTAAACAAACATGAGAGTGAATGCCTCCTTAAAGTTTTTACCCTAGGCACCATGCTTGCCTCATCCTAGTCCTGCCTCTGGGATAAAGGATACAAAAAGGGACCAAAGAGCATGGAATAAGGACAATGATGGCAGAGACAAAATTTTATTTTCACAGTGATACCAAGAACCAACCTTGGATGTGAGCTACACTGTCTCTATCACCTTCTCTCTCCATTGCATTTTGTAGTAGTGCAGAGAAAATTATTATACTGACAAACTTACATCTAGCCTCTCTTAGAGTGGTCCAAAGCCTACAACATTAAATGATCTGAAATCTCTTCCAATTTGAATGATGCCTGAAGAAGGAGCTCCGCTTCCCTTTCTAACTCAAGCACGGCTTCCATAATGGGTTGGGTAATTACCTCCCTACCGCCAGCTCCCTCCCCATGCCCTATATTTGCCAGGCTAATGCTATTTTGGGTGCTCTTCATGGTAAATAATGCAGGGAAATAGCATGGAGTCTCTAGAAGTAACTTTGGAAGGGAGTTTTCAATGTCTCTCAAATAGCTTTGCTCTAGAATGAAGAGATACATTTTGGCATCTGTTCAAAGTGAAATGAAGTGAATTTATTTAAAATTTTTTCCAACATCGCCCTTGATATGGTTGAAATCTTAACTTCTTTAAATGACATAGAGTGCCTAAAACATTGATTAAAGGTGTCTCTGAGACTTAAGGGAAAAACAGATGAGACAGATGAAAGACATTTTAGCTGTATTGCCCCAAAAATGGCCCCAACCTGTCCTATTTCCTTCTAAAGTACCATTTTATGGTGTCCTTAAAAACAGATGCAATCTGATAGGATCTTACAGGACTTCAGATATGAGTCATTTCATAAAACCCAGAGAAGGGACTAGGAGATGAAGCCCTGGCGGGTCTCACATATTAAACCTTCAACCGAGCCCACCTTTCCCCAAAACTCTAATTTAGCAACAATACTGCTAAGATGTTTCATTCAATGTATAGCATTTAGATTCCTCTAGAATCAGACCACACTGCACGATGCCCACCTGCATAATTATTAGTTTAAGAAGAAAAACATTATAATCTTGCCTTAAATTTCTATAATACTTTACGGTTTACAAACCACAGCTGTACATGTTACTTTCTTTTTTCTTTTCAGCCTGTCCCACCGCCCCCATATACCATAATAAATGTAGAGAGGTAATGTATTGAGTGCTCCCCATTCTCACTCCTGAAGAGGGATTAGAAAAGTTTCTACGTCTTTTGTTTTCATGACTTCTACTCCACAAGACTGTGCCTCTCTGTCCATCCATAATCAGGGAATCAAGGGGAAAGGTGTGGGTGGGGGAACCAGAGACTAATGAAAATGTGATGACTTCATCAAAGAGCTATAATATAATGGTGTCATTCTAAACAATGCCACAAACTGGGCCTTATAATCAATGGTGGCAAAACTCCATTCACTTATGTCAATTTTATGTGAATGTTCTCAGTATCCTCCTGCTTCTTTGTGTGGCTATGATGACCTAGTCTGTCTTCAAAGAACCCCAGAAAGGCTTCATGGGCCAGAAGTCCAAAGCTAATAGCTAGAAGACATGACGTTGGGAGTTGTCATTCCCAATTGACTCAGTGTATATTTCTATGTGTTCTCTAAACTTTTAAGGCAGTGATTCAACACTGGCTATAGATTAGAATCATCTGTGGAAAATTTTAAACACAACAAAGCCTGAACATCATTCCCACAAACTCTAATTCCATTTTGGAGGTGGGGGCAGGACCTGGCCTCAGGTTTTATAAAGCTCCAGGTGATTCTAATGTGCAGCCAACATTTAAAACCATTTTGCTAGATGCAGAGGTCCTGAAATTTTAGCAAGCACCAAAATTATGCGGAGAGTTTAAAACCCAGATGTGAAGGCCCACTTCTGGAGTTTCTGATTCAATTGGTTTAGGGTAGGGGCTGAGAATTTGCATTTATAACTGGTTCCCAGGTGATGTTTGACACTGTTAATCCAGAGACCGCACTTTAAGAATCGCCGTTCTAAAATGTCACAAAGTGTCAGTTACACACCAAAATGAATTCGCCTAAACCCTTTAAGTTTATAGGAACACTACTCACTGACTCAGATAATTCTATTTACTCAAGTCTAATTATTTGCTTGACTCGGTGTGAAGCAACAAATAAGCACAATGAAACTCACTTTTGGGCTCTTCCTCTCTCATTCCCTCTCCTTTCCTTTTCCTTCTTTGTGTTAATTAAATATGGAGGGCCATTTCTCTTTTTTTGGAAAACCCAAAAAGGTCATTTCCAAAATTTTGCCTGGCAGCCCCAAAGGTCTACCCAGTAGTTAGGGCTGCTTTTTGTTGGGTCAGTCTTTGACAGAGACAGATGGGCTCTGATTTCAGCACCCTGGAGAGCAGCCTCTGTGCCGTACACGGACAGAACAAGGACAATGTAACTGTAGTAATCTTTCCCAGTGAAAGGAGGAAGACTGAAAGAAGCACAGCAGTTCCTCATCTGCAATAAATTCCTGTATCCTACTGGGCAAACACTGTGAAATCCCTTAATAGTACAAGTTCCTCAAAGACTTAATAGGCTTCTGTTCTATTTGCTTCCAGTCAGTTGCTAGTCAGTTACATGGGCGACTGATCACATGAAAAGTTTTCAACCCTGCTTTGCTTACTCACCTTCCTGCTCACACGCCTCTCTCCCTTTCGTCCCCTTCCTTCTTCCCTTTCTCCTGTCAACATCTGTTTTTTGGTTTGGATTTTTTAAAAAGTTTTATTTATTTATTCTTTTTAAATAGGCTCCATACCCAACCTGGGGTTTGAACTCACAACCCAACGGAGCCAGCCAAGTGTCCCCTTCTCTCTTTCTGTCTCTCTCAACTTAATGACACTTATCTGGAGTCTATCAGGTTGTAAAAGACTATTTCCCTAGCATTAAGAATAGTGCTTTGCACCTGGTAAGTGCTCAATAAACATTTATTGAATAAAATATTTAAGGGGAAGTGTACCAATATCTCCAATTTATTTTGAAATGTATCAGAAAGTTTGAGTGGTTCTTAAATTTGAGCAAGCATCAGAATCGCCAGATTTGTTACAACGCAAGTTGTTGGGCCCACGTCAAGAGCCTCTGATTCATTTGGTCTGGGGTTTGACGGATGGTTAGAAGAACTGAGGAACTGATGTCGAATGAGATAAGTATAGCACACTACTAATGACAGAACCTGGGTAGTCAATATATAGTTGTTCACTGTAAAATTCTTTCAATCTTGAAGTATGTTTAAATTTTTCCATAATAAAATATTGAAAAAGAATTACAGTGTAGTGCCCAATGTCTGAATACTTCTTTGCTTTAAAGAGCATAAAACAAGGCTCTGGAGCACCTGGGTGGCTCAGGCAGTGGAGTGTCTGACTCTTGATTTTGGCTCAGGTCATGATCTCACAATTCATGAGTTCGAGCCCCAAGTTGGGCTCTGCGCTGACAGCATGGAGCCTGCTTAGGATTCTCTCTCTCCTTCTCTCTCTGCCTTTCCCTACTCATATATGCATGCTCATGCACGTTCTCTCCCAAAATAAATAAATAAACCTTTTAAAAAGAGCACAAAGTAATTTATAGTTTGGATCTGTTTCTCTCTCTCTCTCTCCTCTCTCTCTCTCTCTATATATATATACACACACATATAATACATATATATACATATAATATATATATATACATATAATATATGTATATATATGGTCAAGAGACCACCAAGAAAGGCTGAGGATTTTGAGCCTTGGACTTGCCAGACTTTAATCAGTCTGTCATGCTGGGAGCAGTTCTTCTCTGGCAGTCTTTCTTGCATAGGCCTAGAGAAGGTGTGGACTCTTCCCTGGGTGGAGAGGCACACCAGAAACCACCTCCCTCAAGGCACAGACACTGGGTAGTTGGTGCCTAAAGGGCAGGTGGAAAGGAAATATTGGAAGTCAAGGAGTGGCCATTCTCTCTCAGGAGGAGCCTCAGGCTGGCAAGAAAGAAAATACATGAATGTTCTCAGCCACCAAGAGACAGGATGCAGGGTCCATGTCAGCCCTAAGCTTAACTCTCCCTGCCTCCATCTATCCCATGACAAGAACACGGGATTCAAGACAGAAGTTCTGCATTTATATGGAGTTGCATAATAAACCATGAACTACTGTGAAACAAAGTCTATGTCATATCAGGAATGGAGAAAATTCTCAGGCTGAAGAAGCCCTCCTGAGTTGTTTCCAAGTAACATCAATCATCATGATGCCAAGTATCTGTTCCATTCTTACCTTCCAAGAGATCTGTGGCTTTGGACAACAACGGAAAGGACTTAAATTAGATAGAAGAAAGGCCTATGCCGATGTCCAGGTGCACCCCATATTGATCAGGGAATATGTGCCATTCTTTTGTAGAAGGGTCCTGAAGCAACAGCTCTCTATGAGCATGCTTCTTCCAGCACACATCAGCAATCAAGACTGTACATTTTGTAGTTTACTAGGACATGATGTCATTGGAAGAATGAGGAGGAGGAGGAGGAGGGATGTGGAGACTGCCTGAGGGCCGGGCAGCCTGAGCTTTAGCTCAGCTACTTGAGAAGGTCTCCATCTTGCCCCCTCTGTCTCCTTGCTGCTGCCTCTCCCACTACCCCCAATCTCTACCTCAGAGGACCAGATGCAGCTCAGACTGTGGGCAAGGAAAGCAGAGATGATGTTCCCTCTGTGTCACACAGGAAAACCAAAGTGGTTTTCTGTCATGAGTTCTCCCTGGTGCCTTTTTAATTAGCTTAATGAAGCCCTCCCACTTGTGGATTCAAACACACACACACACACACACACACACACACACCACAGGAGATGAGAAACAAAGAGACAAGAAAATAATGTGAGCCTAAACAACCCAGGTGACGCAGGCTTCAGGCACCGCCGTTGTGTGTGCCCCAGGAATGGATGGGGAACTGGTTTTGGAGAAGCAACCTATATCTATCTTCCTCTCACAAAGCATCACCGAGGCATCTGGCAAAGGAGTGAGCACCACACCTCTGTTCTGCCAGTGCCCATGGCAGCTGGGGTATCCCTCAGAGCCCACTCCATGGGCAAAGCAAACCTAGAGCTTGTCCCTGAAGGACAGTCATGGCATCCCATTCATCTTGGGACTCTAGTGTCCACCGTGCAGCCTGGCACACCATAGGAGTTCAATAAATGCTTTATCCTTTTATGTGTGAATGTATGACAGCCTCCCACTTACTCATTCTCCATCCATACCACTTGCCTCATCCAGAGGGTAAGGACAAGCTTCAGCCAGATGGATGGCATGGACATCAGCTCGTGGGTACTTACTTAATACTCTCTTCACGGAGCTGTCACTCTGGCACCAACGTGCTCTCCCTACAGAGCAGGTCCCACATAGATTTTTCTCTTCTGAAATCTCCAGGAAGATATATTGATCCATCCAAGTGACATCAATAGACCCAGGTAACTGAATAAAGCTTCTGGAGTTTGCCTTAAAATATATATGATTTAGCCTCAAGATTCCACCTGGTAGCATCACCAGCCTCCTCTCCCTGGCTCTCATTCCACCATGACTATTAGACACCATCCTCTTCTCAGCTCTAACCTACCCTTCCCAACCCAGATCCTTCCTATCCAGTCCCAGGATGACATGAAGAGGCTGTGGGTGGAAATTAAAGGTGGGGGCAACAGGAAATGGAGGAAACCATGCAATTCCATCCCATGTCCCAAAGTAGACTCTGTCAACTCCCTGACACAAAGGTTCCCAGGACTCTAGCCTTAGATGCTCCATTTCTCAAAATGAAATTGCCCAGAGACCTATTTCCTCCACAGGCTGGGGAGTGCACTCTGCCATCACCCTCTGAGAGGCACCTCTGCACCAACTCAGGAAATGGCTTCCTGGTTTCCTCCTAGAGCTGGGACTGATGCTGGCAAAAGCTGAAGGGTGGCTTGGCTCTCCCTAGCCTTTCCGGGTGCCCACAGCTACTTCACCATGTTGCCTCCTGAGGGATCCACAGGCTGTAGGTTCCCACTGACTACTTTGCCACTCATGAGTCCTGTGACCCAAAGCAACATTCTGTGCTACGGATTCCTCCCTGTAAAGTAGAAATAAAAATACCTGCCTCAGAGGAAAGGTGCAAGGATTAACCAACATACAAGACATGTTTAGCCTACTGCTTGGAACGTAGGATTAGTAATAAAAAGAACAGCTTCTGTCTCTAGAGCACTTAATTTGCATTAGGCAGTGCTTACATTAATCGCTCCACTCCTCATAACCACCCTAGGGGATAAATACAACTGTCAGAGCCATTTCACAGATGTGGAATCTGGGATTCATGCCCCAAACCCACAGCTAATAACTGACAGAGCTGGGATTTGAACCCAGATCTGTTCAATTCCAAGGCCTGTGTGCTGAACCACTACCCCAAGGTCCCATCCAACACCTACCACTTCCCATCTCCGTTCCTTCCCACTTCTCCCCAGCTATCAGCTCACTGTGAAATTCTTTTTCGGAACACAAAACTTAAGAGCAAAGATGGACAATTTTTCTGTAAAAGGCAAAATTGTAAGTATTTTCAGCTCCACAGGCCAGGCGGTCTCTGTCGTCCTACTCAACTCTGCCCATGCCAGGTAAAAACAGGCACAAACAATAGCTAAGTGAATGGACATGACTGTGTTCCCATAAGACTTTATTAACAAAACACATGGCTGGATTTGGGCCAACAGCCATAGTCTGCTGATCATTCTCCAGAAGAACAGCACAACTCTAAGGAAAAGAGACTTAGGATGTAGAATACTTGGCAAACAGTAGGTGCTCAATAAGTATGTGTGGGCTAATTTAGAAGTCATTTTGTTCATCTCTTTGAATCCAGGCAATAACATCAATAAATAAATAGTCTCCAATTAGAGTTTTGCAGAAAGCTGATTCCACTCTTCCCTGAATTGTCTGCTTTTATGTCTAATTTATGTCAGGAAGTTTCCTTCCTACCTTGGCTCATTTGTGAATTGATATTTTCTCTATTGAGAACAGTCTATTCTTTAAACACAAACCTGTCCCCTTTCCCTTCCCTGCACCACAACCCTCATCCAAGATAAGGCCACTGCATCCACAACAGAGACCTCAGTTTTACTGAAGATGGGAAGGGTCTGAGACTTCCTCCGCAGGCAATTGAGCCACATGCTGCTGGAAGGGCAGCCCTCCACAACACTCCTGAGATAAACTCAAGTCCCTGATATGGCATCAACGACTGAAGTTTTCTGGCTGCATTCTAGAAGCGAGAGGGCCACTTTGGGTGGCAGATATCCCTTCGAAAGAAGTGCCAGTGTAATTAAAGGACACCACTGGGTGAGGAGCTTGGGAACAGCTAGTCAGGCAACAGTGTGGGGGCTCCTAACCTCCTCTGCAGCTGTTGCCACCAGGGCTCAGCCTGCAAGAGACAGACAGAACATTATTTTGAGCTGATTTGTCTTCATTTGTATTTATCGGTTTATGGGCATGGGATGTTTGTAATACCCATATGGTCTCCAACATAGGTTACAGCAAAAAATCCAATCTTGGAGTTGAAATGAAGCCAAAATTAAACAACCAGGTCCATGAACCATGTTATTTACAGCCTGAGAGCTTTCGGGAAGGCAGGAGGCAGGAAAGAGCTTGGGTTCTAAAGACCAAGGGTCTAACCAATAGAGCCAGCTCCTATTTATTTGGGGCTACTTCTTTGGCCCTTAAATTCTTCTCTTTCTCCCTCATATTTCTCTCTGGATCCAGCCTCTGCTCCCCCACAGACCACAAGGGCTCTTCCCAAGGTGAGTGGCTCCACAGGGAGGTCAAACCATTGCAACAACATGGCCTTTCTGTCCAGAGGTAGATTTAGCAACAGAGGAAGGTGGAGCTGCAGGTTGAATTGCAGCACCTGTGGTTTCTACCACTTGAGGCACATCCAGCCCAGATCACAGTCACCAGTTGGCGCATTTAACCCCCATGATGAAGAGGATGTACCTATCCCTTCCTACACCGACCTCCCCACCTCCAACCTTCCACAGCACATTCTGAGTGCCAACTCCTCACTTGACACTTTGTCAACCATCATCTTATATTTTCTAAAGATTCTAAGTGTTTCCTCCATACTTATAAAGGAAGCTCATTGAAGTAGGGATTGCGATTCAGAATAATAACCATACCTAAAAATGTTGAGGACAAAACAATAATAAATCACTCTTGTATCAACAATTCATAGCACTCTGCCTGTGAGTAATGGAGGACAGGATTGTGCTCATTCCCACCTCATGGCCTTTGCAAGCACATTCCCTTCTTCTGAAACACTTCCTCCTACTGCCAACCTCCACACTGCTGATGCCTTTACATCAGTCAGTTCTCAGCTTAAACACCATCTCCCACAAGGCCTTCTCTTGTCACTCTAGCTAAAGTAATTCTAGAACTGTGCAATAAACATGCATTGCATGAGTGAATGGTCTTCATTTTGCAAATGAAGCAACTAAGGCTCACTGTGATTAAAAATTATTTATCCAGGGTCAAAGAGCTACTTAAAGGCAGAAACTGAGGTCTTATGGCAGAATGTCAGAATACTTATATATCTCCTGTATTACAAGTGCACTTACAAGGTCTTATTTCTTATTTAATATCTATCTACTCCAGTACTCTGTAAGCTTTATGAGGACAGGGTCTGTATCTTTCAGTTTCATTTGTGTAGCTCTGCTAGCTAGTACAGGTTACGGCACATCAATATCAATTGTACTAATGATTGTACAATGGACTAATCAATAAATTGCCATCTAGTTGGGTCTCAAATACTTGTTAACAGACTAACTGAGTGCAGTGCATCCAGGACATAGATGCAGAAGATATGAACCTTCAAATATTTCCAGTCTTCTTTCTCTGAATAGTAAAACAGCCTTTTCCTGGAATGTCCTCTAGAATCCAGGAGCCACAAGGATGCCAGTGGAATTTCTTTGAAAATGTGGAGCAAGGGCAGGGAAAATGAATGTCTAAATGAGCAGTTTCAGTGCCAAGTTATAAATCTCACCTAATTATAGGATAGCTCTTCTCGTTCGGGGTCTTTCACCTAGCATGAATTTTCTTCACTCAGGAATCAAGGTTCACACAGCTCTCCTCCCCAGCCTCTCCATTCCCAGGGTGGGCTTTGGTCTGGTCCAGGGCAGCCAGGGGCTATTGGCTCATCTCAAGAGAAAGAGTTCATGGCTGGGAGCAGAAACACCAATAAAGGCAGAAGTTATGAGCCCACAGCCAGCAGGGAAAGGCAGTGGGAGGCTGCTAACACACTGTATCCATCTCTAGAAACTTCATAAGATTTGATCCATTCTCATGTCGTATACTAATCTACTTTTTTTCCCCTTCAGGTTAGATTCTCCTTCGTTTTAGTCAACTACTTTTTTGCAAGATCAAGTACATTTGCTCTCCTAGGCTCTTTCTCCCTCTCTCCATCTCCCCCTCCTCCACTTTCCATCTAGTCTCTCTCTGTTTAAAGGAGGCAATGCCGGACACACAGGCTTTGCAGTCACACTAATCTGGGTTTAAATCCTTGCTTTATCAGTTATTTTGTTATTTGTCTGTGAGCAAGTTAACCTAAACTTCTTTGAGCCTAAGTTTTTTCATCTGTAAAATGGAAAGCATCCTTAGAGGTGTTTAGTGAAGATCAAATAGTACAAATTGCCTGAAGGGCTTTGCAGCACACTGCATGGCAAATAGTTAAGACTGCAGTAAATGGTAGCCATTGTTATTCCCATTACCAGCCTCATTTCTCCCCACCCAGCTTCATCTTTCCATTTCTCATTGGCTCTGTGTCTACACATACACAACTGGGTTTAATGAAACACTGATCACCTCATCTAGCCCAGTATTTCAAGTTGGTCAAGATGCTTGATTGGCAGTCCCTGGTATTTCAGATTTTGTCTCTCTCTCCCTCCTTCATTTCCCCATATGCTTTTCTCTTGAGACACTTGACTTTCTCCAACTTTCCTGAAAACCATGCTGAGGCAGTGACCATCAGCATTACCTTTCAGGCAAGAGCCCCACCTGGATTCTGCACAGAACTCTTTGATTAAAAGAGAGGGGATGGCTGCCACTTAGAATTTCTCTCACTTTGCCCACCATGTTTAATTCATGTGTGTTGTAGACCATTTAAAGAGGCTCAACGAGCTGTGAAGATCAAGATATGAGCTATACAGATTGTACATTATTGAATTAAGATGCTAAATATGGAGCCTAAGTGATGTCAAGGAGGGAACAGTGAAAGTCTTAATGGTTTATGATGATGGAAATCAGGGTGGGTCAAGTCAGTAGCAAATGGAAAAGATGCATGACTTCAAGGAAAAGACCATTTGTCATGGTAGAGTCATCCTCAATTTCTTCCTCTCCCTCATCCTCTACATTCAGTCCATCACTGAAACCTGTCAATCCTATCTCTAAATAAATCTCAGGTGTTCACTTGTCTTCATTCTCACTGCCATCACCCAAGGTCAACCCCCATCTCTGATTTGACTACCACAATAGATTCGCTTGTCTCTTTGGATCTATCTTGCCCTTTTCTAATCCAATCTCCACTTTTTTCTAAAATATAAACCAAATCATGTCACATCTCTCATTTAAATCTTCCAGTGGCTTCCTGTTGCTCTTATAATAAAATCTAAATCCATTATCATGGTTTTGGAACTCTTTGTGGCCAATCTGATCTCGATCCACACTCCCCCTTGCTTACTCAACTTTTGCATCCCTGTCTCCTTTCTCTCCCTCCTACATGCTAAGGTCATCCCCATCTTCAGCCTCGTAAGCTTGTTCCCTCTGCCTGTATTTTGTATGGCTGATACATTGTCGATCCCCAGCCCTTTATATAAAGCACCCCTTTTCAGCCCCCTCCCTATGTAGTTTCCCCCCACTTACACTCCAGCTCACCATCCTGCTTATGCCCTCAATAACCTTGCTGATTTTTGTTGACTTTTTTCTATCTGTTCCATTATGACAAAGACCATTTCGATATTATGCATTCTGTATCCCTCGTACTTTTACAGTGCAAGTAATATAGTACTTGATCAATAAACATTTGCTGGAAGATTAAATGAGTGAACTTGTCACAGAAAGTCTCATTCCAAGATTTGATCTTTCATTGGACAATTACAGACTAAAATCTTTTCTCACACCCCTTTATTTTCTTAGCTCTAGACTGAAACTCCACAGCTACCAAAATTATTGAATGTAACATAAAGACACAAGCAGTTGGTCCTCAATAAAAACAAGAGAAAACAACAAAACTTCCACATTAGTGAAAATAAACCACTTGTTCATTCAATATATACTCACTGAGTGCCTATGATGTGCCAGATACTGATCAAGCACCCATAATACACTGGTGTTTATCACAGCCCAAGTGGAGCTTAGAGTCTGGGAAAGGCAAACATCAAACATATAAATATATAATTATACCCTAGGTTAAGTGCTCTGAAGGAGAGGAAAAGCTTCATGTTGAGAATTATAATAGAGGAGGTAGGGTGGTCAGGAAATGCCTTCCTAAGGAGAAGATAAAAAACATTTAAGCTATGACCTGAAAGATGATGAGTAAATAATAAAAGGGAGATGATCTGAGGAAAGCATTTGGCCATCTAGATGCCCGTTATCTTAAAGTAGCAGCAAGCAGCTTTGGTTGATACATCTGCATGGATAAAAGAAAGTGAAGGTGTCTTCCAGGGACCAGGAGGGGCCATACATGGAGCTCTCTGCCATCCTCTCATACCCCCATTAGCCACAAGAGAAATAAATTTTTAAAATCAATTCATTTTCCTGTAAAAATAACTTTTGCAACCCAAGTCTGGGCATTCTGAACTCAGAAGGAGCCCCAGACAGGTTCTTCCTTTGCCCCCAAATCTTTGTTCTTTGTCTTTATTATATGTCTTTGGCTCCTTAAAAGATTAGAGCTGATCTGACAATCCTCAGCACATCAATCTCTCCCTATGTGGCAAGGATCTCTCTCTCCCATCTCCAGAGAGGAAATCACTTACCTCCTGATTTTCTGGGTGGTTGACAGACAGCAAATTAGAGCAACACTTAAGCACCTACAGCAAAAAATTTCTGGGCACACTTGTTTAGGAAAAACATCCAAATTATTTAATAGTCCATAATTCCTGTCAACTCATTATAGAAGTCTCGGCACGCAGACCAAGTAGGGAAGGAAGAACGGATAAAAGACCAGTGCCGTCTGCAGTACAAGGGCACTAGTTCCTCCTCTGGACAAGATCTTCAGTAAGCAACCACTCTCAGCCAGGAGAGTCCCCCATTAGTTATGGCTACAATGGGGACATCCATGGCCTCATCTCTTGAACCTGGAGAAATCTATGAGGAACAATTGGCAAAATGCTGGACAAGGAGACCTTGCACAGGATTCTAGTCATGCTCATTGGCTACTAGACTTTGTTTCTATCTTGTTGCATGACTGTAAGCAAGTCTCTTTATTTTTCTGAATCTCAGAATCTTCTCTTCCTCTGGTAAAATGAAGTCATCAAACTAGGTCAAGTGTTTTCTAAAATATTTTTAGCAGCATAACCTGCCCTTTAGAGGAAATCCTATGTGGATATATAAAACAGGTAGAGTTCACTTGTATTTTGTCCTTTGAAAGGGGTCCCCAGAAGGTATTATTTGAAATGCCTAATGCTCCTTGAAACATAACTTGAAAATCATTGAATTAGAAGCCTGCATTGTCTTTGATTCTAAAGGATCTGGAGGCTGATTTGCTCTATACTATGGACTAAATTATGTATTCCCCAAATTCATATTTTGAAGCCCTAATCCCCTATATGACTATATTTGGAGATTGAGCTTTTAGGAAGTATTTAAACTTAGATGATGTCGAAAGATTGGGGTCCTAATCTGATAGGATTAGTGGCCTTATAAGAGGAGAAAGAGAGGGAGAGCTCTCTCCCTCAATGTTCATGCATTAAGGAAAGACTGTGTGAGGACACAGTGAGAAGCTGCTATCTGCAAACCAGGATGATCACCAGGACGCAATGGGCCAGTACCTTGATCTTGAACTTCCCAGCCTCCAAAACTGGAAGAAAGGAAGTTTCTGTTGTTGAAGCCACCCAGTTGGTAGTATTTTGTTATGGCAGCTCGAGTGGACTAATACAGCCTAGCTATGGTACCAAGGACTCTCAGTCTAAGGATAAGAGTGGCCATTATAACTTTCTTTGAGTTCGACTCTTTCAATATCCATGAGTCAGTATCCCAGTTAGAAAGCAAAGGAATGTTCTACTTATTTCACAAGGGCTTCCCCATCCACTCCAGTCACACAGATATCTTTTTTCCCTGAACTCATCCTGACCCCATGTTTTGTTTACCTCTTAGTTGAATAAGGAAAATCAACCTAACTTAAAGTCACACAGGAAGTTTGGTCTTTCTGGTACTCCCTCCTAACTCTTATTTTATTCCTCTGTCTAACAGTCTTTGCTGATTCCGCAGTAGGTGTGAAATAAAGAACAAAATGTCACCCACTCCATCCTTGCCTTCCACAGCTCCCCTACAGGTAACCTAGGCTATAGCATTCATGGATCCCAGTACACACCTGTGTTTTTCTATTTCTGCACACTGTTTACTCTGTGTGCAGTAAGTTTACTTCATCTAGGATGCCTCCTCTATGACCTCTAGCCATCTAATCCTGCCCATCCTTCAAGATCCAGCTCATATGCCACCTTCTCCATGAAAGTTTTCCTGAAATCTCTAGTTGGAAGTATTATCTACCTTTTTTGTACTTCAGTCACCACTGACTATGCTGACATGGTATAGAGCACCCATTTTACCACTATGACTACTGGGAAACTTCTTAAATTCTCTTCTAGGTTGCAAGTGTCTAGGACCATGTCTTATTCATCTTTCAATCTTATATACTGCCTGGCATGGTGCCTTGCAATTAGAAGGTGCTCAATAAATAATGGTTAAGTGAATGAATGGATGAATGGATAGATGAATTTGAGAATAACTGTATCTGATTAGGTTGGGAATAATTTAAGTATAGATAGAGCTTTTAATATGCCTGTGCATAAAAAAGGAAGTATGAACCTGGAATATGTGATGAGTTTAGGGGCAGATGTCAGAGATGAAGGTATAGTAACTCATAACTCATTCAACAGCTACACATTTGTTAAGCACTAACAATATGCCAGGAACTGTTACACAGCTGGTGAGCAAAATAGACAATATTCTTAGCTTTTTGGAACTTGCCGTGTAGTGGGAGAAACATATTAAATAGATGCTTGAATATTATATAAAATGATACCTAGTAGCTTGTTATATAAAAGAAAAAGTTGCTCTAAGGTACAATGAGAGAAGGATATAATTTAGACTCAGAGGTTAGGAAAGGGCTCTTCAAGGAGGTAGCATTCTGGATAGAGATGAACTAGGTTAAAGCCTGTAGGGTGATTAGCCAGGCTTAAAGGCAGACAAAAGTCCTGAGGTAGTAAATTGATGCCTGCAATGAACTGCAAGGCCAGGAAGGTCAAAGAGCACTGGTGGGGAGTTGGTAGGAGAGGAAGACAATGCAGTGCTGAGGACCTGATCACACAGGACCCTCCAGTAAGGAGTCATGGTCTATTTGAAGTGTGGTGGAAAGTTACTAAAGGACTTCAGCAGTGGAAGGATGTGACCCTTTCCTCACTTTGCTGCTGCACAGAGAAGAGATTGAACCAGAACAAGTCTGGTTGCAGACTATGCATAAAAGACTATTGCAAGCAAGAGTCTAAAGTGGCTGAGACTGAAGGGATGTCAGTGGTAATGGAAAGAAGTAGTAGGACTGAAGAAGCATTTTGGAGGTATAATATCTTAGAGTATCTTATTGATAACTAATTTATCATATGCCATATGCTATATTCTCTTATTTATTGTCAATGTTTTGCAATGATATCTTATAAGTCCATGAGAGCAAGGACTTGTCTTATACATTGCTGAATCCCAATACCTATAAGAGTGCTTGGCATATAGTAACTGCTAACTAAATATTTGGTGAATAAACATATGATGGAATGATTTATAAATTAGACATAAAAGTGAAAAGGTATAGAGAATGAATTCCAGGAGGATGGGGGTGACATTTATTGAGATGAGGAAAACTAAGGAGAAGCTGTTTGGGAGGATGAGATCAAAAATTCATTTTTTGATATGTGGAGTTTTATAGGCATCTAGGAGATATCCAAAGGGATATGCAGTCTGGAAATATAGTTTTAGGCAATATCTACACATCTATAACATTTCAAGCCATGGGATCATCTAGAACAGGATTTCTTGACCTGAAGTCTACAATGGCCAAGCGGGTTGCACCTAATACTCAGGAGATCCACAAACTTATATGAGAAAAATATTACATCTTCACTTTTACTAAACTCTAACTAAAATTTAGCATTCAGTAACAGCAAACTACAGCAGTACATGTGATACCTGTGAATTTGTCCAAAACAAAGAGCACAGATGTTGTCATATGACATTACAACTTGCCATATCATTTGTGTTCACCACTATTTCAACATTATGGAAGTCATTGGACTCACCACTAGATCTTATAATTGACTTAAAAAAAAAAAAGCACATATATTCCTAAATCACAAATTTCGGGATTTTTTTATGTGTTGATAAATGTTTTTCATAATAATGGATTTCCTTTCTTGTTCTATATATATTAGTCAACAGGTTTAAAAGGGCTGGGGTCAGAGCTGGAGCTCCATCCTGCCTGGGGTGTCACAGTGGGATAGCATCAAGTGCCTCTGCGAGAAACAGCAGGAGGACCTGGAGGCAGTGGCCATGGAAATGGATTGTACTACTCCCAATTGTTGCATGTCCAGTTCCCAAGTTCTAGTGGTGTCAGCCAAGTTCAAGGCAAAGCTGCTGCTTCAAAGATGTGGGTTGGTAAACATGTGCCTGGCAGAAGAGCTCTTGCACATCCATGCCTTTGAGCAAAAAAGCCTTGACTCCAGAGCAGTGGACCTATGAGTGTCAGAATAAAATAAAATAAAGTAGTGTTATTGCAAGAAAGGAATACAGGCTTGACCAGATAGCCAGAGGCTTCATAATCATAGAACAAATTCGGAGTCCCTGGGAGGAACCATGTCTGGGGAGGAGGTGGCCACCAGGAAGGCAGGGACTGACTGTCCAAGAAATGGCAGGGGTGAGGTAGAGGAAAACAGCCATGGGGCGAAGGAACCTGACTAGAGAAACTAGATCAGACCAAGGAAGACACAGTCAAAGTCAAGAGAAGCAGGAAGCTGTGGAAAGCTTGAGTTGGAGAACAGAAGAACAAGAGCTCCTGAACTCCTAACCAGGGGATTTGACACACAGAGAAGACTAGAGAGAGAAGTCTGAAAACAAAATGCCAGGGAACACTACTGTGGTCTGTGAACAGCCTTTCTTCAGCTGGAGACCCTGAGGCACGTCTTCCAGAGAGCGACTAGGCTGTAAGGCTGCCTTGGGCAAGTGCATCAGTGAAGGCCTGGCTGGGCTAGGAGACCTGAGATCTAAGCCCTGCCCTTGACTGGCTCTGTGACTTTGATTCAGTTGTTCTTTGGATGAGTCTGTTTCCTCATCCGATAGATAAGGGGGTTGAACTAGAAGACCTTTAATAGTCCCTCCAGTATAGACAATACAGGATTTGATCAATGCTCTGTTCTTTGCCTGCTGGTCATACTGGACAAAACCCTTTCTCTCTCTGGGTCTCCAACTTCTAAAATACAGAGAATGACCACATGTCTTCTTGGACCCTTCCAGCACTAATGACCTGTTATCAAGGGCTGTTTATTTACCATAAACAAACAAGCAAGCCTGGAAAGCCCAGCCAAAAGGGCCTTGCTTTCTCCGATAGACTGACAAAGTCAAAAGAGCCTTACCTGGGCTAGAGATGAACAGAAAAGGGAGAACCAGGAAGTGGACCCAGTTTCTCTGAGTCTCCATCCTATGTTCTATCCTTATACACTATTCAAAGTTCTCTCACAACACTTCATGGCATTTACCTGTCTCTAAATCTATTATTTCCCATCCTCTCCTCCAGTCATAAATTGTGAGCTCCTTAGACTAGGGAACTTGCTTCACAGATTCACTTTTTATCTCTGCTGCCTGGCTCAATAAATATTTGCTGAATGAATGAACAATATAACAGTTTTGTGAATGAATGGCATAATAGTTATATACCAAATTACTTTGAGAATACTTATTTGATTGGGGCAAGACTAAATGAAGTGCAAATAAAGGGTCAGACATAGAAATGTGCATACTAAAAATGGACTAAGGTTAATAGATGTTGAGTACCAAATTGTGTTAAGGGATTCTGTTCTCCACATTACCTACCTATGTCTCTGCACCTTGGAGAAAACTAATTTTTATAAGTACTTCACTCTGATCACTCTATGGGGAATGAGGTCTCCACTACCATCTCTACCCCTTTCCTTGTCTCCTGTGAGGCCCCAATGGAGAATGAGTTAAATTCTGGCCTCATTGTCAGATTTCAGGCCTCTGACTAACTCTCTCTTCTGTTTCCTGTTTCAGGAGCAGTAACTGAGCCACTGCCTGCTCAAACTTGAAGATAGATAGGCTGCAGAGAGGTCCTCCTTGAGCTTGAGCCTAAGCTGCATATTCCAACTGATTTTACCAAAAATCCCCACAGTAAGGTGTCAAGCCTTAGCCCAACCAACAACATGGGCTCATGGTTTTCCAATTGCTGCATGTGCACAGCCACCTCAAGAACAACATGGCTAAGGCAAGGCAAGATTTGCGTTTTCCTAGGTCCTCTTGGTCTTTGGCAGAGAAATCTCTAGCCCTTTGGATGCTTGAAGAGACTACACTTTGAATCAGACTATACTAGCTGTTGTGTAGAGGCCAGAGAGATGAACTGAGGAAATGAGAATGTCTTAGAAATTGTTTAGTTACAAGGAACTGAAAGTCACTTCAACTAACTAAGAAGAAAGGCATTTGATGTAACGATGCATGGAAATCAAGGGACCCAAACTGTATCATGGGGAAAGCAGAAGATAGATGACACAGAGGTAAAGAGTTAGTAAAAGGTTAAGGAAGTAGAGATAGCAACTAGATGGCTCTTTGAGAAAGTTCAGCAATAAAACAGAAAAATGAGTCAATAACCCAAGGGAGTAGTGGAGAAGAAAAGGTTCTTGGAATGTAAATTAAGAAATAGCAGTCAGAAGAGGAGCAAACAGGGGAAAGAGAGATGAGATAATTGATGCACAGTAGATGCTCAATAAATACATGCAAATTAATGGAAACCATCTGGGCTGAAGAGCATTAATGTTAAATCTGGCTCAAGGGACACTGAGCATATTTTCTACACTTCTGTCCTCATGTTAGGTGACTACTCTCTAGCTCCTCAAGCACGATTCAGGCATTACCCTGGAGGAAATCAACAGCCTTCCAGCACTACCACCAAGGAGCAGGGAGACATTGCCGCAGTTCTTGAAGCCATGGGAAGTCCCTGATGATGAGCTGCCTTTGGTTTCTGCATGTTGTGAGACTAAACAGATGTGAGGAGACCAGAAAGTAAGCAACAGCAGCTACAATCAAGTTTCCTAATTGACAACATGAATCATCACTAGTCAAATACCAGTCCCAGCAGAAGCTGGTCTTTCTCTCAAACGGGACTCTTGACACTTGGCCAGGACAATAGAGGTTCTGGAGAAGAGGCCAGTAGTTCAAGCTAATTATTCTAGCCATCATCCTGGAATTCAAGAGGTAAACTGAATCAGGGGCGCCTGGGTGGCTTAGTCGGTTAAGCGTCCGACTTTCACTTAGGTCATGATCTCGCGGTTCGTGGGTTCGAGCCCCGCGTCGGGCTCTGTGCTGACTGCCAGCTCAGAGCCTGGAGCCTGTTTCAGTCTGTGACTCCCTCTCTCTCTGGCCCTCCCCTGCTCACGCTGTCTCTCTCTCTCTCCTAGAAATAAATAAAACATTTAAATAAAAAAAAAAGAGGT